>NC_132879.1:6649956-6902456 GCF_030463535.1 Salminus brasiliensis
ATTTGAGTTATGCAGAGAAATTGTGCAAATGGGATTTGTGGCCAAACTATTGCTCGGAAAGGTTGTGTGCTCAGTGTGTGAGTTCTGGGCACAGGTTGCCATCTGAATGAATGATCACGTTGCTAGGTCGTGGCCCTGCTGGGACAGAAGAACTGAAAGATTGAACACGAAATGATAGACCTCCTGCCTTCCCTACGAAGAGCTATTCATTTTCCAGGGCCTTGGAGAGGGCTATTGTATGAGGTGAGTTATACACACAGTTAAGAGCGAATGATGTGGAACCAGAAGCGATCGATCTTCTGTGCTTACCCCCTGCCTTCGATTACGCTGTTCCAACGTTAATGCAATGTTAATGGCATTCTCTCCGGTCTCTTGAACTGGGAGTAAATTATACGTCCTTTGGCTGTTTTGGCCAAACATCTTTAGCTGCTGCTAATGGTCAGTCTGCTACAGCTCTGGGCCATCACAGTTATTTAGCCTCTGTGTACCACTTAGATGGATTTGGAACAAAGACATCCAGATGCGATTGAAGTGCAGACTTTCAGCTTTAATTCATAGGGATTAAGAAAAATACTTCTTTAACTGTTTAGGAATGACAGTCATTTTTGAAAAGTATTTGGACAGTTAACTAATCAGCAATTCCATGACCAGATTTGGTCTGTTTTCTCGTTATTTCATGGCATGTTATAGAGGTTAACGATTCTGGAGTTGATTCAGATTGTTGAATTTGAATTTGTTAGCAGTTGAAGACTCAAAATGCCGTCAAAAGCAGAGTCGATGTGAGTGAAGGAGGCCATCATTAGGCTGGAAAAGCAAACCAGACCTATCAGGGAGAGCTGAAACTTTAGAATGAACAATTTGGTACAGTCTTAAAAAGCTGGAGAGCTCGGAAATACCAAACAACCTGGATGATCACAAGAAATGTCTTCTGTTCTGCACCGAAGTGGTGGAACGAGCTTCCCCTGGGTGTCCGAACAGCAGAGTCGCTCACTGTCTTCAAACCCAGACTGAAGACCCTCCTCTTCTGAGAATACTTGGGCGAATAGCAGAGTGGTCTCCATACTGACTTGTGTTTAGTAATGTCTAAACTTAGAGGATCTTTAAATTATTAGTCTATTTAAACTAGCTGAGGTTTTTCTTGGGTAAATAGCAAAGCACTTTTGTAAGTCGCTTTGGAGAAGAGCGTCTGCTAAATGCCTTAAATGTAAATGTAAATGAAAGGGAGGATTCATGATCTGAAGCATACCACGTCATCTGTCAAACATGGAGGAGGCACTGTTATGGCATGAGAGTGTATGGCCTGGGGTCACTGATGTTTACTGATGTTCTGCTGATAAACGGAGCAGGATGAACTCTGAAGTGTCCTGATGATAACCTGTTAGGACGGCCCTTCACTGCACAGATGGATCATGACCCGAAAACATACAGCAAAAGCAACCAAGTGCAAAAGCAATAGAGTGTTTTTAAATTGCAAAGATCGTCACCTGACCTCAACTCAACTAATCACACATCACTTTTTGAAGACAAACTTGAAGGAAACTGAAATCCCCTTAATTCAAGTGTACCCTGTGCCTTGTTGCTGCCACTGTTTTCATTGGCTTGCTCAAAATATATTATACAATATCAAATTGTGAAAATTGCCGCATAAATAAATAATAAATCTGAATTGAACTGAATTAAACTGCCTGTTGCCTGCATGTGTTTAGGTAGCCATGCAAGCTCTTATGCCTTACTTCTATTGTTACTTCTATTGTTATGTCTTTCTCAAGTCTTGTCTTGGTTCTTGTCTTGCTCTTTTTGTTTCCGTCATAGACTACAATAAACCATACAACTCAAATCCTTCTCCTTCGTCCTCCCCTACATAACAGAAAGCCAAGCTCATTAAATGAGTCATGTATCAGCTCAGGATGAGGATATTCATTTTCTGGAACTTCTGCTGTCCACTTTTTAAAGCGATAATCAGTACGTTTTGGGGATTTGGGGATTTAGAGACCTCTCTGGTGAGAATGTGTAATTGCAATAAGCAGCAGAGAACAGCAGAGAGTAGAGTACCTTTAAAATGTGCAAGCAAGTTCATAGTAAATTACAACAGATGAAGGCTAAGTTTGCCGTTCTGATATCTCTCTATGCATTTGCAGGAGCTCCCACAGCAGCTGTTCTGTTCGTATCAGTGTTATCAGCTGCACAGAGGTTGCTCAGGGACCCGGCAAATCCGCTTTAACAGGCTGTGCATGTGGGGTAAGTACGGAAAAGCCTGACATGGGCAGGAAAACTCTACTACTAGACCGCTCTGTTTTTAGAATGAATGACGTAGGCTCTTGCAGGGATGGTCACACAGGATGCTGGTATCATTCATTACAATATTTTTGACCCTCCCCACTCAGAAAGACTACTGCTTACAAATGAAATCAAAAAATGCCACACATTTTTAGGATTGGCAAGTGGGGGCTTCATGATGCAGTGCATAATTGATCAATTGCCACTCTACAGACCTTTGACCGAACAGAATGCCACCCTGTGCCCAAGAAAGATTCTCCATGGGGGACGCCCAGTGGACAGGACTGCACCAACAGGTCACCAGCAGTCACCTACAGTCAGAGTGCTGCATGTAGAATGCACTAGCTCATCCTGGCTCTTTTGGGTACGTCTTAGCATATCTTGCTCATTGCAACCGAAAAGACCCAGTTTGACCAGTTTGACATTCCACAGGACACGTTTAGGTGTTTGTTTGTGACCAGGAAGCAGAAAAGAAGAAAGGTCATCCTGGTGCAGGTGTGGCTGCACAGTAGAACGGTGCACCACTAGTACTAGACAGCAGTTCTCTCTGCCTGTTTACTCCGTCTTTCAGACTGCAAGCTAGCCACTACTGAAACGGCTCTTCTTCTAAAGGTGCACATATTTGTCCTCTGCATTTAACCCATCTGTGGTAGTGAACACACACACATACACACACACACACACACACACACACACGTGAACTAGAGGCAGTGAGTGGTGGGCAGCCAACTCCAGCGCCCGGGGAGCGGAGAGGGTAAAGGGCCTTGCTCAAGGGCCCAAAAGCCCGGGAATCGAACCCACAACCCTGTTATCCATAGCCAGGCACTCTAACCGCTGAGCCACCACTGCCCCAAGTATTCTTATGGTCTTCCTCTGCTTTGTGGGAACAGTTACGGTGCTAAGGGGTCAGCATTTATTTGTCTGTGTGTGTAGAAACACTGAACATGCTAAAGTTGAAGACCATGAAGGTCAAATTGGTGCAGGTGTTGCTGCACAGTAGAACAGTGCACCACTATTCCTGAGTCTGCTAAATCATTTACACTGTCTTTTGTAGTCAAACTGTGCAAAACAAAAATAACACACTAATAAACTTGCTTAACCCCTTAAAGGCTTATTACACACTAATGTGTGTTCCTCAGTAACTACAGGGACTTCTGTACTGTACAAACTGGTGGGGCTATTCTCAATAATAGCAGTTTTTAATAACACTTTTGGCCTGCCGGCAGACCATAGGTTTTTAAGGGGTTAGAATATTAGGAAGAATGTATACTCATGCTCAATATAATCATCACTGCAGTCTCTTTTGAACCTGGGCTGTGGAAATATCAATGTTGTGTTCTGCTCAGAAATAAAGCTGAAAGTTAGTGGAGGAGCAGTGAACAGGAGCTAGCTCAGAGTCTGGAATAGTCCTAACCTAAAAGGACTAACGATGTTATTAAGGCAATTGGTTGCAAAACCAAGTATTAGAGAGGGGACGGTTCATGTGGCTCATTCTTTGTCCAGGATGTTTCTACATTCACCTTTTGTCGATCCCCTGTTCACAGATGGCATCAGCGTGTTGGAACTTACTACATACAACTCTAAAGCTCCTAATACTGTTTTATATCTAATAATGTTTACTGTCTAATACAATATAATCTAATATTAGTAATATGTATAACTACATATTAATGTAATGTGGGGAAAGCTCGAGAGAGCCATCCCCACCAGGAGACAGCAAGGCTAACTGTGCTCGCTCAGGCTTCGGCTGCTGATGGCAGGTCTTACAATTTTTGTTATTTTATGGTTTGAGACTTTTACTCTTGGAATAATTTATTTGCTTTAGATTTTACTTGTTTTATAATCTATAATTTCTACCTTCTCATTACTCAATCTCCACTATATGGACAAAAGTATTGGGACACCTGCTTTTTCATTGTTTCTTCTAAAATCAAGAGTTCCTCGAGATGTTGAATGAGCACCACCTCACCTCATCCCCAACAATCTAACTCATCCCACTGGATGGAGCACCAACCATCATTCCAGAGAACACAGTTTCACTGCTCCACAGCTCACTTGCTGAGGGCTTTATACCCCTGGCATTAGGCATGGTGCCAATAGCACATTTGGGATGGTGCCGAATACTCCAGAGAGTCCTATTCTAATGGCAGTACTTCTGTACAGGGACTAGACAAGCTTTGTATGAGTGTGCATTTGCACATCTGTGTCAGCAATGGGTGCTTAAAGTTAAAGTTAGCTAAATGCATCTGTTAGAAGAGGTGTCCACAAACTTTCGGGCATGTGGAGTATATTTGTTATCAGCTCGGCTATGCTGTAAATAAGGGGTACCCTCAACGTAGTCTGTGTTTAGATCCAAGTTAACTGATTGATTGACTGATCAGCTCCCCTGGTGTGTGTGATGGCCAGCTGAAGTGTGTAAACTCACCGATGTAGACTCTCTTACTGAATCGTTGCATCAGCAGCAGCACGAACACGTGGAGGGGAATCAGATTAATGATGAACACGTATCCTCCCCATGCTGAAACCTAAACACACACACACACACACACAAGAGGATTAACAGTGATGTGTGAAATGTCTTCATTCTGACATGTGTTTCACTGGCAACGACTTGCACACCACACGCGACTGTTCAAAGGCCAACTTTCACAACCTTTCACAGGCTTCACAAACTCCTTCCAGTCACAGTTGTCTCTGGTGTCGGAATGCCGACAACCAAAGCGCTGGATTGGCTGCGTCCCAGGAGCTAGAACCTTTAACAAATATCTCCACCACGTGTGGATCTGTAAGAGCAGCTCTGAAGCTCTATTTGGACGCCATTCGTTTTACATGTGGAGGCAGCTTGTTGTGAGTTTCTCAGTGATTTAAGTCCCGTCCAATATGCCAGACTGTGCGCTCCTACATCAGTAAAGATTCCAGCGCCTTTACCTTCTGTAAAACAAGCCATAAAAACAACCTCAGGTTATATTAATCCTGTGTGAATCAACATATTAAATATTCTGTCATGTCTTGTTTTTGGAGGCTTTTCTCCAGTATGATGGAGCACAAAGAGGTGCTTAGTGTCGTCACACATGGCACAGATACTTTGGGTGGTTCAAGTCTGTGGCAAACCTCAAATCCAAATCCAGAAGACAAACCAAAGGACTCCCCAGAGGCTGGACGCTGCTGGCAGCAGAGCCTAGAGCCTACATACATGTTATGAACATATACAGGCTAATTTACATACTATAATGTCAGTATATACATTATACATTGGTTATCATTACGATTGTCTGGTGGTGCCGGCAGGGTTAGCCGCGAATAGCCACTCCAGCCATCTCAGTCATTTATCAGCAGAGATTTCTTCAGACATAATCAGACATAAATTTGACTGTCGTACCATTGCATTACTCCACCTTCCCAAGTAAAACTAATCCTGTCTGAAAAGGGCTTAAGACCAGACTACCCTGCTGCCACCACCAGTTTGGTCCCAACGACTACCCAGGGGCTACCACCACCACCCGGTGGGGAGGAAGAATGGAGAGACGTGGCGTCACTTCTGAAAGCAACAGTACCTCTGTAATTAGAGGTAACACAGATGACACAGCTGATTGGCTGTTCTCCAGCTAGGCTCCGCCCTCTGCCTCCAAGTTCATCAGGATCTGTGAGAGTCCCGATGGTGCAAGACCCTGGCTGGCGACAGTGCCTACACCAAAGACAGTCAACAGTTCTTGCTACTTGCTAAGATTGTTCCTGTCTTATTCATTGTTAAGATATTTTTTATGATTTACTGTCCTCACATCTCCAGACTCTTCTGGTAGAAATATTTAAAAAAATACTTCTACAAACATCAGTAGACTGTAGGCCACCTTTAAAAAATCTGCATTCTATAATTTGGCTACAAGGTGGTGCTGAATATTTACCTACATTTCTGAAAGGTTAACATAAATTTAGGTACACTATATGGACAAAAGTTTTGGGACACCGTCTCTTCTGAAATCAAGGGTATTAAAAAGAGTTTATTCTGCTTTTACTGGAACAAATGTCTCTACTGTCCAGGGGATCTAGCTTTCGACTAGGTTTGGAGGAGCACTGCTGTGAGGTTTTAAGCGTTGGATCCTGATCACAATCCTTTATCCCGCCTCATCTCCAACTTCCTAACTTCCTAACCCATACACAATATGGACAAATGTATTGGGACACCTGCTCAATCATTGATATTAGTGTATCCTGCTTTTGTTGGAGTGATTGTCTCTTTTGTGCAAGGAAAGCTTTCTATTAGATTTGGGAGCATTGTTGTGAGGATTTGATTGCATTCAGTGACATAAACATTTGTGAGGTAAGGACAATGGCTCACCAACTCCCCAACTTATCCAATCAAAAGTACTGGATGGAGCACCAACCATCAGTCCAGAGAACACAGTACTTCCACTGCTCCACAGCTCAATGCTGGGGGGCTTTACACCCCTCTGGGAATTGATTTGTTGATTTTCCAGAGAGTCTATACAGTATAAATATATATGGCCACTATACTAACACTGTACACACACTGCTCATATCCTCACCTGTACATTGAATTGATTAAAATGAAATAAATAAAGCAACCCTGTCTTCAGTCAGAGCTGCGTATCAATACGGCTTTAGAAAAGCTTAAAAACTCAAACACAAAATTACTCCCTAAAAGAAAACACCTACCTATAGGAGCTTAGAAATCACTGCAGTGAAGAAGCCAAAATCAATCCACTGAAACAAACTCACCACACACACTCAATATTCAACAATTACCCACAGAAAACAGCCAGAGAGCAGAACAAAGACAAACACACACGCAGACGGAGAGCTGAGGTAAATCACGATGTGCTTAATCTTTCTGAGGGTAGGTGGTATTCAGTGTTTCTCTGGCATCTGTGTTCCTGTGAAATCCAGTGAGTTTCTGTGTTATCCAGAGTTTCTGTGTTTTGCACTGATTCAGTAGCCTCCAGTGAGTTTCTGTGGTACCCAGTGGGTTTACGTGGTCTCCAGTGGGTTTCTGTGGTATACAGTAGGTTTCAGTAGCCTCCAGTGGGATTATGTGGTCTCCAGTGGGTTTCTGTGGTATACAGTAGGTTTTAGTAGCCTCCAGTGGGATTATGTGGTCTCCAGTGGGTTTCTGTGGTATACAGTAGGTTTCAGTAGCCTCCAGTGGGATTATGTGGTCTCCAGTGGGTTTCTGTGGTATACAGTAGGTTTCAGTAGCCTCCAGTGGGATTATGTGGTCTCCAGTGGGTTTCTGTGATATGCACTGTTTCAGTAGCCTCCAGTAGCATCCAGTGGGTTTCTGTGGTATCTAGTGGATTTATGTGGGATCCAGTGGGTTTCTGTTGTATCCACTAAGTTTCTGTGGTATCCAGTGGGTTTATGTGGTATCCAGTAGGTTTCTGTGGTATCCAGTGAGTTTCTGCGGTATTCAGTGTGTTTCTGTGGTATCCAGTGAATTTCTGTGGTCTCCAGTGGGTTTCTGTGGTATCCAGTGTGTTTCTGTGGTATCCAGTGTGTTTCTGTGGTATCCAGTTGGTTTCTGTGGCATCCAGTATGTTTCTGTGGTATCCAGTGGGTTTCTGTGGCATCCAGTATGTTTCAGTGGTATCCAGTGAGTTTTTGTGATATGCACCGTTCCCGTAGCCTCCAGTGTGTTTCTGTGTTATCCAGTAGGTTTCAGTAGTATCTAGTGGGTTTATGTGTTATACAGTAGGTTTCAGTAGTATCTAGTGGGTTTCTGTGGTATCCAGTAGGTTTCTGTGGTATCCAGTAAGTTTCTGTGACATCCAGTGGTATCTATTGGGTTTATTGGGTACCCAGTGAGTTTCTGTGGTATCCAGTGGGTTTATTTGGTATCCAGTGAGTTTCTGTGATACCCAGTGGGTTTCTGTGGTATCCAGTGGTATCTATTGGGTTTATGGGGTACCCAGTGAGTTTCTGTGGTATCCAGTGGGTTTATTTGGTATCCAGTGAGTTTCTGTGATACCCAGTGGGTTTCTGTGGTATCCAGTGGGTTTGTTTGATATCCAGTGGTTTTCTGTGGTATCCAGTGAGTTTCTGTGGTATCCAGTGAGTTTCCGTGACATCCAGTGGTATCTATTGGGTTTATGGGGTACCCAGTGAGTTTCTGTGGTATCCAGTGGGTTTATTTGGTATCCAGTGGGTTTCTGTGGTATCCAGTGGGTTTCAGTGGTATCTAGTGGGTTTATGTGGTATCCAGTGGTTTTCTGTGGTATCCAGTGAGTTTCTGTGGTCTCCAGTAGGTTTCTGTGGTCTCCAGTGAGTTTCTGTGATATCCAGTAGGTTTCTGTGGTATCCAGTGAGTTTCTGTGATATCCAGTGGTATCTATTGGGTTTATGGGTTACCTAGTGAGTTTCTGTGGTCTCCAGTGGGTTTACGTGGTATCTAGTGGGTTTCTGTGATATCCAGTAGGTTTCAGTGGTATCTAGTGGGTTTATGTGGTATCCAGTGGGTTTCTGTGGTCTCCAGTGGGTTTCAGTGGTATCCAGTGGGTTTGTTTGGTATCCAGTGGGTTTCTGTGGTATCCAATGGGTTTACGTGGTATCTAGTGGGTTTCTGTGGTATCCAGTGGGTTTCAGTGGTATCTAGTGGGTTTCTGTGGTCTCCAGTGGGTTTCTGTGGCATTAACTATGTTTCTGTGGTATTCAGTGTGTCCAGTGTGTTTCAATACTATCCAGAATCAGAATCAGAAATACTTTATTGATCCCAGGAGGGACATTACAGATTCAAGCACGTTTCTGTGGTATCCAGTGGCCAACAATATAAAGGACTAAATTACTTTTTCAGCACATTTTGCTCCTTTGAGAGAGGGTTATAGCTGTACTGGTGCCCCCTACTGGATCACACAGGGAACAGCCTAAAGCACACTGTTAAAGGTGCAATTATCTGTATTATGTACAGCGAAATGTGCCCTGCAGCTTGCCGAGCCTAGATGTCAAACCCACAACCCTGTCATCAATAGGCCGGACCTCTAACCTCTGAGCCACCACTGTCCCTGTTACACTGCAGGTTCTGTCTGCTTTGTTCATATTTACAGCTACTTAAAATCAGCCACTCCACCACTGACCGGATGTGGGTTATCCTCAGTAATGTACTGCAGAGTGACCAGTAGGTTTATAAACGTTCTGACTGGGTAGATGGGGTCTGCTGCTCACACATCGAAGATCAGAAGGTCTTTAGTCCTGGACTGACCCTCAAGAGAAACAGGGTTAAAAGGCTCCAAAGGTTAATATAAACGATGGCTGTTCAAATTTATTGATCAAATATTGAGCAAATGAAGTTTTTAGAAGCAAAATAAAATAATCAACTTTACTGAGCAATAATGAGGCACACAGAGGCTTTCTGCGATTCCTAATTATGAGTTATTGATTTTGTGAAACTTCAGATCCTGAAATAAAATTGACATTTTTACCCTTAAATGACCAGGTCACTGCATATTCGACCAGTTAAAGTAATTACTGGTTCCAGCTGATACGGCTACTGTATGTACAGTGGACCGGAGCTCATGTCTGATAGGTTTAGTGAACACACATTTCATTTTCCTGTGGGAAAGACAAACATTCATGCTGGCTATTAAAAGCAGCCCACAGACATCAGCTAAACCAACAGCAGCTCCCTCGCTCCCGCAGAGCCCCCGCAGACCCCCGCTCCGATATTAAAGACAAACAGCCGCTTTTACAGCCAATATGAGGAGAAGCAATCCGGCCCTTTCTGGCCCAGGCTTCTGAAGAACACTCCGCAAATTCCAATACAGGCACCCGAGAGCATCTCTCACACAGGAAAACACTCACTCATTAACAGAGAGAGAGAGAGAGAGAGAGAGAGAGAGAGAGAGAGAGAGAGAGAGAGAGAAAGGGGGAGATGTAGAGAGAGAGAGAGAGAGAGAGAGAGACGGGGGAGATGTAGAGAGAGAGTGAGAGAGAGAGAGAGAGAGAGAGAGAGAGAGAAAGGGGGAGATGTAGAGAGAGAGAGAGAGAGAGAGAGAGAGAGACGGGGGAGATGTAGAGAGAGAGTGAGAGAGAGAGAAAGACGGGGGGAGCAAGAAAGAGAAAGAGAACAAAAGAGAGAGTGAGAGAAAGGGGGAGATGTACAGAGAGAGAGAGGGAATGAGAGAGAGAGAGTGATGGGGGATAGATAGAGAAAGAGGAGAGAGAGAGAGAATGAGAGAGAGGGGGTGAGAGGGGGGAGAGGGAGAGAGAGAGAGGGAGAGAAGACAAGCAAGAGAAAGAGACAGAGACAGGGGAGAGAAAGAGGGCGAGAGAAACAGAGAAGGAGTGGGGGAGTGAGTGACGAAGACAGACATCCATATTCACCATTAGTGTTGTACACAGATGGAATTTGGCCTCTGCCTGTAACCCAGCCTTACAGTGAACACACACACACACACACACACACACACACACACACACACACACACACTCAAACACACAGTGACCCGGAGCTGCCTGAGAAGTAGAGAGGGTGAAGGGCCTTGCTCAAGGGCCCAACAGTAGCAGACTGCTGATCCCGGGTATCAAACCCTCATCCCTGTCATCAATGGCCTGGAGCTCTAACCGCTGAGCAGCCACTGACCCATAAGGTTGTTAAGACTGGCCTTGTGTGAGTGTGTGTGAGTGCTACGCTACCTGTAGCCCCCTTCTTCATTTCTATGAAACACTGTGACAGCAGACCTGAATCCAGCCTCTCTCCAGACAAACCCTGAAACAGTGTGTGTGTGTGTGTGTGTGTGTGTGTGTGCGTGTGTGAACTGACATTTAAAAAGGTTCTGTTTGTTTGTTGCTTTAAGGAGGATGTGCTGAAATGACAAAACAACCTGAAAAACTACATGTGTGAGTGTGTGTGTGTTTTCACTGTATACTGAGGGAAACAGCCTGACCTAATGGGCAGAGAGCAGGGAGCCATCTGTGTGTGTGTTCAGTGGAGCTCCTCTCTATTACCCACTATAGAACTATAGAACCAATTCACTTCACATCACAGCAACCATAAACCTACTTCTGGGTGGATACTGCTGCCTGGTGCGCTCTCAGAGCTTCTAATAATGTTACTCTGACCAATTCTCAGCCACAATAAGCAATTAACTGGAATTAATTACTTAATTAGAGCTGAAATTATACTGGAACATAACTTCACTTGTGTTGCTTTAGTTGGAATACCACTGACCCGTAACACACTCCACACTGTTACACCTCTGACCCGTAACACACTCCACACTGTTACACCACACTGTGACACCACTGACCCGTAACACACTCCACACTGTTACACCACACTGTGACACCACTGACCCGTAAAACAGTCCACACTGTTACACCACACTGTGACACCACTGACCCGTAAAACAGTCCACACTGTTACACCACACTGTGACACCACTGACCCGTAAAACAGTCCACACTGTTACACCACACTGTGACACCACTGACCCGTAACACACTCCACACTGTTACACCACACTGTGACACCACTGACCCGTAACACACTCCACACTGTTACACCACTGACCCGTAACACACTCCACACTGTAACACCACTGACCTGTAACACACTCCACACTGTTACACCACTGGACAATAACACACTCCACACTGTTACACCACTGACCGTAACACACTCCACACTGTTACACCAGTTACACCACTGACCCGTAACACATTCCACACTGTTACACCACTGACCCGTAACACACTCCACACTGTTACACCACTGACCCTTAACACACTCCACACTGTTGCGCCACTGACCCGTAACACACTCCACACTGTTACACCACTGACCTGTAACACACTCCACACTATTACATAACGGACCGTAACACACTCCACACTGTTACACCAATGACCGTAACACACTCCACACTGTTACACCTCTGACCCGTAACACACTCCACACTGTTAAACTACTGACCCATATCACACTCCACACTGTTACACCTCTGACCTGTAACACACTCCACCATGTTACACCACTGACCCGTAACACACTCCACACTGTTACACCTCTGACCCGTAACACACTCCACATGGTTACACTACTGACTGTAACACATTCCACACTGTTACACCACTGACCCGTAACACACTCCATACTGTTACACCACTGACCCTTAACACACTCCACACTGTTATGCCACTGACCCATAACACACTCCACACTGTTACACCACTGACCCGTAACACACTCCACACTGTAACACCACTGACCCGTAACACACTCCACACTGTTACACCACTGACCCGTAACACACTCCACACTGTTACACCACTGACCCAAAACACACTCCACACTGTTACACCACTGACCTGTAACACACTCCACACTATTACATCACGGACCGTAACACACTCCACACTGTTACACCACTGACCGTAACACACTCCACACTGTTACACCTCTGACCCGTAACACACTCCACACTGTTAAACTACTGACCCATATCACACTCCACACTGTTACACCTCTGACCTGTAACACACTCCACCATGTTACACCACTGACCCTTAACACACTCCACACTGTTACACCTCTGACCCGTAACACACTCCACATGGTTACACTACTGACTGTAACACACTCCACACTGTTACACCACTGACTCAAAACACACTCCATACTGTTACACCACTGACCCTTAACACACTCCACACTGTTATGCCACTGACCCATAACACACTCCACACTGTTACACCTCTGACCCGTAACACACTCCACATGGTTACACTACTGACTGTAACACACTCCACACTGTTACACCCCTGACCCGTAACACACTCCACATGGTTACACTACTGACTGTAACACATTCCACACTGTTACACCACTGACCCGTAACACACTCCACACTGTTACACCACTGACCCAAAACACACTTCACACTGTTACACCACTGACCCGTAACACACTTCACACTGTTACACCACTGATCACCAGTGACAGAGAGAACAAGACACACACACACACACACACACACACACACACACAGCTGAAGTCATTAGATGAACTCAGCCTACAGTAATGGTACTTGTACTCTGAATCGATTTTCAGCTTTTGCAGCCTCAACAGGTGTCATTCTACCGGGCGTGTCTGTACAAAAACCTCCTCCAAAATAGCTCTCCTGGAGCTGTGTGTGTGTGTGTGTGAGAGAGAGAGAGTGTGTGCTCAAGTGACTGAAGTGCTAATGATCTTCAGTCTTGTGTTCCTTGCGTGAAAAAGCAGCTCACAGGGGAGGTTAATGATCCCTGTAAAGATGCAGCAAACCTGAGGACCCCTCTGTCTATGTCGGCTAAATCTGTGGACACACTTACTTATTTTCTTCATATTTTCCATGCTTAAGAATAGCAGTGACGTCATTAACACAGTATACACTACATGGACAAAAGTATTGGGACACCATTCATTGTTTTTTCTTAAATCAAGGGTATTAAAAAATATTTTATCCTGCTTTTTTTGGAGTCTCTGTCTCCACTGTCCAGGGAACAAGGCTTTCTACTAGATTTTGGAGAAGCACTGCTGTGATGATTTGATAGCACTCTTAGTGAGGTCAGGAGGATTTAGGCATATATATATATATATATATATATATATATATATATATATATATATATATATATACACACACATATATAAAATATATTCAGAAATACATTCTGTATGTGAAATATATTTTGGAATGCAATGCAAAATCTATTGATTATATTTCAATTCCAATGTCTGAATTCATAAAGTCATAATTTCTGGGAAAATATATTGTCCATCAAAGAATTATTGTGACAGGCCTAACTTCAGGCCTCCTTAGGCTGAAAGTTGGGAAACTCTGATTAGATGATCTAACTGTCTTCACATAATTGTTATGGGACAACGGCTTAGAAACGCATTTCGGGACACGGTCATGGAACACCTTGCCAGAGAAATCAGCATCATTTAAAATTTCATTTAAAAGCCAGCGAGAAGAAGAGTCCTGTAGCTCTTGTGTTTTG
The DNA here is from genome assembly GCF_030463535.1 of Salminus brasiliensis. NCBI lineage: Eukaryota > Metazoa > Chordata > Actinopteri > Characiformes > Bryconidae > Salminus > Salminus brasiliensis. Next base: position 6,664,225 of record NC_132879.1, read on the forward strand.
TCCTGAAGATGAGTGAACCCAGTGAAAGTGAGCATTATCTTTCAGACTGAGAGACAGACGAGCAGCCCACAGTAGTAATCCAGGCCTGATAATTTACAAGCCTGCATCATTTCTTCTGTATCTCTGAAGGCCAGGGCTCCTCTTACTTTAGTGATGATGTTTCTTTGAGCCATGTTCAGACATGGCTCAAAATGAACTCCTAGATTCCTGGAACACCGTTTAGCATTTTCCCTTGAACCATCTTCAGGGCCAATAAAAAAACGTCATCATTCTGACCTTACGAACCAGCGGATAGTGAGAGCTGATTTAAAGGAGGATGAACTTGTAGGGTCACCTCATAATGGGAATTTAATGGGCATCACAGAAGTAATGTCCGCGTTTTACCCCCTCTTGGCTAAGCATGCTAAAAATTCATCTGGAAAGACAGAGGCACAGTGTTAAATCAGCTGCTAATTGGTTGGATTCGGTAACAAGGTCAGATCTGATTTAACGTCTTTTAATGAATTCACTGTTCAATGGCAGGAGTAAGGGGGCACAAAGAGGGGCACAGAGGGGGGCCTGGATTATACTTAGCCTCCTATTAAAACCGCCATCAACCCTTACACTCCTCACCATCAAACCACATCAGTTGCACATCAGTTTCATAGTAGATAGCAAATAATTTATTTAAGATGCTAAAAATCATAGTGGATTCAGAATAATTCTTAGTAGATACTGAATAATTAATAGGAGATACTGAATCATTAATATTAGATACTGTATAATTTATAGTAGATACTAAATCATTAATAGGAGATACTGAATCATTAATATTAGATACTGTATATTTCATAGTGGGTACTGAATTATTCATAGTAGATACTGAATCATTAATAGTAGATACTGCATAATTCATAGTGGGTACTGAATTATTCATAGTAGATACTGAATCAATAATAGTAGATACTGAATAATTAATAGGAGATACTGAATCATTAATATTAGATACTGTATAATTTATAGTAGATACTGAATCATTAATAGTAGATACTGAATCATTAATAGTAGATACTGCATAATTCATAGTGGGTACTGAATTATTCATAGTAGATACTGAATCATTAATAGTAGATACTGCATAATTCATAGTGGGTACTGAATTATTCATAGTAGATACTGAATCAATAATAGTAGATACTGAAAAAATAATAATATATACTAAATCATTAATAGCAGATTAAGTATAATTCATAGTGGGTACTGGAGTATTCATAGTAGATACTAAATACGTCAATTGCATATACTAAATTATTCAGAGTAGATACCGAATCATTCATAGTAGATACAAAATAATTATTAGTATATAATTAATAATTCATAGTAGACTATAGTAGAATTCATTGGTAGACTCTAAATCATGTATAGTAGATACTGAATAATGCATACTGAATTATTTATAGCAGTAGTATAGTATAGTATTTATAGAACTGAATCAGTAACAATACTAAATAATAGGCCTTAAATTTAAAGCTCAAAAAAGTTCAAGGCCTTAAGAAGGTATTTGTATATAATTAACTAAAATAAAAAAATGTTTTGTGCAAATGCCTGCACAGGGAAGAAAAGGCACTTACTCTGTCATGTCAGACCACTAGGGGCACTCGTCTGTTGCTAGTTTATTGATTCTTCAATAGATGATTCGTTGTTACAGTGTTGTTCAGTAAGTGTCGACTCAAACCTCGACTTGTATGTTGACCAATTCATTTTAACATTCAGGTTGGTGAATAGGGATTAGAGATGCTGTACTGTAGGGTCCAGCTAAAAGATAACTCAAGCTGCAGGTCAGAAAATGACAGTGGTCTATAGGCCCACCAAAAACAGGTTAAAACCTGCTGATTAATTCTACACCTTTAACAACATGTTTTAAGCTGTTTTTGAGTATGTTACATTTTTATTTGGTGTAAAAACAGTAAATATGGGACTTTGGTCAGGTGAAAATGCTCAGATGCTGTTTTACAAGCTTTTTACCACCCTGTTATATTATCTTTTACAGAGGGCTCATAAAAAAGAAAAGATAATTTATTGCTTTTATTGGCTGGTTTGTCACTGTGACTGCTCACTGTAGCGACATAGCTTAACCTAGCCTATCCTAGCCTAGCTTTCAACACTGTAATACCGAGACTGTAATGAGACTGTGAGACTGTAATTATTTTTTGCAATTATTCTTACCAGTCAATGTCCTGTTGATGAGATGAGCAGTTAGCTAGCTGAGGAGACTGTCGCCGACTGGGTTAGCTTTTAGCCTAGCACCCACACCCTAACTCTTCCCCTTCTTTGGTCAGCCTACCTTTATCTTTTGGCCTTTTTAGCCTTGCTTCTTTATTCTCCCAAAGTAGCGGTTGCATATAGCCTTGAAAGCATGTACATTCATGTAAATTTGTGTTGGTATAAATATCAAGAGTCAAGACAGTTTTGGGGTTTTGGAATTGGCCTGTTTTCCAGCTCTGTTTTGGTTCTGCTGGTTCAGCAGTGGTTGAGATTTAGGGTTTATCACTTCAATGTACTGAACTTCCATTATTCATGCATACAGTTTTCCCATTCTAGAGCCCCTTTAACACTACTGAAGGACGTCCCTCAGAGGCAGAACCATTTCTGACGTGATGCTCTCTAAACAATTTGACAATAGAGAAAGCTTTCTATAACACAGACGTCAAACTGGCAGCGAAATCACGGTCACAGCGAATCAGCCGAGGCACTCTGGGGACATTACGCACGGATTAGGGACCAAATTCCCAATGATGTGGATGATAAACGATAAATGAGAGCTACTGCACTGGGTGCCAAATTGGACACTTCAGAAATGATGTTCGTGGCAAATTTCTGGGAGATTATCCTTGACCCTTTCCAGCCTTCAAGCTTGCAATTACAGCGACCTCTGCACAGCAGTAAAGCCTCCTGTTTTCCGAGCAGCAGAGGGAGAGTGGTTTGAGAGCTCTGAAAGAGCAGCTCTGAATGGGTCAGGTGTCTCACGCTCCTTACAGACAGGATCTCGACGTGAAAGACATTAGCGGATGAGAGTTCAGCAGCAGATGGTGATACTGGATGAAAGAGAGAAGCACTGAATAGAAACATTTAATGTGATCTTCGACAAATTACCAAGCATTTGAGTCTGTTTGATCATTTGAGCCGTCTGTCTCTGACCCACAGTTCTGTTGATGTTAAGTGCACAACTACAGGCGATGCTGGAGGTAGACTTGAAGTCAGCAGTTTCCCAGTGTTTATTTGACAGTTTGAGTGTTTCTAACTTTCTAAGCCTCTGCGTTTCCATTATTCCAGCATTTATCCGATGCACTTACCCCAAATGACTTGCTTTTGGTACCATTTTGGATGATTCTTCAATTGGGGGCTTTGTTTTCTTACCACATTCACTTAATAATAACATACAAATGAGTTTTAATTGCAAAGACAATGTTTACATGCTTTGAAATAAAAATGTAATGATGGCTTGAGAATCAACTTACAAAGATTTCAAATTTTGCTTATGTTTAAAACATAAAAAAATAATAATTACAATGATTTGGTGTTAAATATATTTAGTAGTGCAATAAATAATATTTTAATTGTCTCGTTTTGTAATTATATATGTATAAACTGGTAACAGGAGTCACAATGTCGCACAGGTAGGAGAATGCAGTGTAAGGAGTCTTATCCAATGGCTCTGGCTGGTACAATGTGGTGGTTTCACTTAGTTGCTATAATTCATATACTGAATTATACATAATTATAATTAAGTTATCATAAATAATTATAAATGGATAGATTCAGTATATGAAAATAATTTTCACTCACTTTCACTCCGTTGGGGAATCAAAAAGATTTAGATTTGAAATATTAAAAAGTTCCATATATTGCATACATTTTTACCTTGCGTTTTATTCTTATGTGGGCGACAGTTATTTTGTTTATTAGATGAAGGCAATGTTTACATGCTTTAAAGTAAAAAATGAATGATGGCCATGACTGAGCTTATTTAGATTTCAAATTTTGTTGATGATCAAAACATAAAAATAATAAATAATATATAATATTTTATTATTTTTTGTAATAATGTATTACTAAACTTAATGTATAACCTAGTATCAGTAATCACACTATCACACAGGTAGGAGAATGCAGTGCTAGGAGCTTTACTCTAGTGGCTCTGGTTGGTATAAATGTGGTGGTTTCACTTAGCTAGGGAATCAATCCAGATTTAGATTTTATTAATAATCCAAATATTTCATACAGTCTGACCTTGTGTTTTTTTTTTATTATCCTTATTGCTTCATGTGGTTTTTTTTTGCTTTAATTATGCAAAGACAATGTTCACATGCTTTAACCTAAAGACACTCTGTATTGCGTCCTCCCCCGGGGCGATTCTGAGCCGCTGCCCACAGGCCAAAATAAGGACTTCCGCCTTAGTAGATGATTAAATCTACTCCATGATCAGGATCAGGAACATATGGTTAAATTACTCACTTCTCCAGACATTAAAATGTTAGACGTCTCTCATTGCAGAAATGTCTTTGTTTCCATGGTTACACCATAAACAAGCGCTACCCTTAAGAATAAAAATCCTTACAGAAATCACAGACTGTGATGTGATGGTGACACTGGGGACGGTACATAATACATTCAGCGTCGTATGAAAAAATCAATTTTTTTTATCAATTTTTATTGGAGCAGAGAAGTTCGAAAGTCTGGTTTGGGGGGCTGGGAAAAAGATGCGCTAAAGTGTTGATGTTTAAAACATTTAAAGAATGGATATCATGATGATTCTGAGTTTAATTTTCTGGTGGTATTTAAATACCTATTGATTTTGGAACAATATATTTCTAAAATTAATTTTAATAACCTGGTAACATAAAAGTTGAAGGATCACTCGATTAGACAGGTAGAAGAATGCAGTATTAGGAGCCGTACCCAAAGGCTTTTACTGGTATAATAAGGCGGTTTCACTCTGTTGGGGAATCAAACCAGATTTAGATTTTAATATTAATCCATATATTTCATACAGTCTTACCTTACTGCCTCATGTGGATGGACAGTTATCAAAGCATTTCACTGCATATGTGACTATGTACGTGAACCCTGGTCCCAGGGCAGTGTTGTTCTCCGCTATGCTACACCAACTGGCCTGGGATAAAAATGGGCCGAGGAGCAGGACGTGCCAAACATGTCTCAGCCTGCTGTCCCTTATGGTCAATAGAAGTAGACCTCGTCAGATTTCAGTCTAGTGGTGGAAAGCAGAGAAAGAAACCCCTGTGGTTTACAGGATATTATTGGTTCTGCTTTGATGCTGAATATTAAAGTGTCGACTGGGTGGGCTGGATGGATATGGCCAGTGGAGTAGGATATGCAATAGCTGAGACCCCTAGTGACAGAGTGATGTTTACGTTCAATATTGGATCATCTTCTACTTCTGTTAGTCTAATTCACTGTGCCACAAAGCTAACATGGTAGTGGCAGATACATCAGCTACTACTGGTTCTTTTCCTGGTTAAATGGTTTGTCTCTAGTATAGGAAGCTCTTGTATAGGGTTCTCTAAAGAACCTTAACCATTATAACGCATTTGAGCCACGTTATAGCAGTGTCAAAACATCTGTCTCTCCAAAAGGCAAAACCCCTCCCAGTACAACCTAAATACCAGTAATAAATGCCACCAAATTAGCTAACTTGCATATTCCATCCCACACAGGGATCGGATTTCAGTCTGACTAACCGGAGACTCATTTGAGTACCCAGTGTAAATGAGGGCATGTGGCTGTCAGGCACTCGGTATCACGCCCTCCCCTGGGGCGATCCCGAGCCGCCGCCCACAGCCCCAAATAAGACTTCCACCTCATTTACGTTCGTGTGTTTGGTTCAGTTCATTTGTGATCACATGTGTTTTGGTTCGGTTGTAATCGTTCATTGTTTTACTCATGGGTTTCACCTGGGACTGGGGGTACTTAATGAGCCTCTACACCATCATTCTCTGCCAAGAACTGAACCGTCTGGAACCTATAGGACGCCCTGAGGTTCCTCGCACGTTTCAGTGTGTTTAGGTTAGCTCCGGTGCGTTACCCACGTCTAGTGGGTTTTCCCACAAGCAGTTTATGTTCGTTTCATTAAATAAACACTCTTGCATTGGATTCCATCTCTGCGAGTGTTCATTCCTCTTGGTCTGGCCTAACACGCCATGACAGTGGCTAAAATCTTATAAAGATACAATCCAGATACTAGTCCAGAAAGATTGTGGACCAGGTGTAAACAGGGTTCTTTGATAATATGGGTTCTTTTAGAGTTTTTCATTAAAGGCCAATGGTTCTACTACTTTGTAGTAGTATAACGAACCCTATATACACCCTATATATACAGAACCTTACAGCATACACTGACTTAAAACATTTGATAGTTTTTCAAGAGATCTTCATCTTCAAGCCCTTGGTTCTATGTAGAACCAGGACAACCCATACACAATATGGACAAAAGTATTGGGACACCTGCTCAATCATTGACATTAAAAAGAGTGTATCCTGCTTTTGTTGGAGTGACTGTCTCTACTGTCCAAGGAAGGCTTTCTACTAGATTTGGGAGCATTGTTGTGAGGATTTGATTGTATTCAGCGACAAGAACGTTTGTGAGGTCAGGACAATGGCTCACCACCACCCCACCCCATCCCCATCTCCCCAACTCATCCAATCAAAACCAAACATCATTCTAGAGAACACAGTACTTCCACTGCTCCACAGCTCAATGCTGGGGGGCTTTATAGCCCTCTAGCCAACGCCTGACATTAGAGTCCTATTCTACTGGCAGCACTTCTCTACAGGGACTAGACCAGCTGTGTGTATGTGCATTTGCACATCTGTGTCACCAGTAGATGCAACTTAGAGTTGCCGAATGCATTCATTAGAAGGGGTGTCCACAAACATTTGGACATATATTGTATGTATTTTTTAAATGATGAAATGGTTGATTGTCTGGATCTTCTCTATGATGGGAAACGTCATGTGTATGGTTCTTTGAATGTGAATGGTTCTCTAAAGCACTAAAAAGTGCTAAACCTCTTTGCTAAAGGTTCTTCAATGGTATTTCATAAAGTCAATGGTTCTATATAAAACCAGGGGAGCTTTTTTCTTTGGTCTGGTTGAGTTCTTCTTACCGATGATGGAAAACCTTTTGTAGATGGTTCTTTAAAGAACTGTTTGAAGTGGTTTTATAGTATCAATACATGTCTAGAACTATGTTCTGTACTACAGAGACTGGTTTTGATCCCAGAGTGTAGCAGTAATTGCATTACTACAGCACTGTATGTAAAACTAATCCCTTCAGAACAGAGCTTCAGAAATACACGTCAAGCTTTTAAACACAGGCCTTCAGACGAACATGTCCTTAAGGAAATATATAAAACACCTATTCAAGCAGGAGTGTCCAAACTTTTGACTGGTGCTGTGTGTGTGTGTGTGTGTGAATGACACAGTAGATTTAGACATCCAGCGGCGTGTGTGTATTACTCTCCTGTCTGAAAAAGCTTTTGATGTGTTAACACATGGCTCTTCTTTCCGCCCCTTGGGAGCAGGTGCTGCTGGCACTTTCTCTGTGTGGTTTTTAATCGCATTAAATCATCCTCACACACTCCCTGCACACTCCATACACACTCCATACACACTCCCAACAGCGCAGCGCTGGGGCTCCACTCGCTGCTTTGACGCACCCAGGCTAAAGGGCTGCAGGTTAGAATGAGGGGAATGATGTAATTTACTGCAAGTCTGGGTGTTTGCTTCAGGAGCTGAAATGACACTTTGTAATGGTTACAGCAGCGGCTTTAACACCAGTCCTGAAGGTTACAAGATTAGTCTAGTTAAGGTCTAGTTATGTCTACCTCTTAATTACGTCTATAGTTTTATTTATGTACTTTTACTCATGTCTGTAATTGTTACCCATGTCAGCTTTACTCATGTCATAGTTGTAATTATGCAAATAGTTTTATTCATGTCTATAATTTGTCTTATATTGTCTTACTTTTGTTTGTAGTTTTAGTGATAACTATAGTTTTACCTTTGTCTATAGTTTTAATTGTCTATAGTTTTACTCGTCTGTAATTTTACTTTTGTCTAAAGTTTTAATTGACAGTAGTTTTGGTGATGTCTGTAGATCTTCTGATATCTCTAGTTTTAATTGTCTACAGTTAATCTGATGTCTGTAGTTTCACTTTTGTCTATAATTTTAATTGTCTATAGTTTTACTCGTCTGTAGTTTTACTTTTGTCTATAGTTTTAATAGTTTTTAGTTTTACTGATGTCTATGGTTTTACTTTTGTCTATAGCTTTAATTGTCTGTAGTTTTGGTCATGACTGTAGTTTTACTGATGTCTATAGTTTTACTGTTGCCTACAGTTTTAATTGTCTATAGTTTTAATTGTCTGTAGTTTTAGTGATGTCTGTAGTTTTACTTAGGTCTACAGTACTTATGTCTATAGTTAGTTTATACTAATATTTATAGTTGTACTTATGCCTACAGTTTTACTGGTTTCTATAGTTTGTCTTATAGTTTTTTATTGTTCTCCATAGTTTTACATTTGTCTATAGGTTTACATGCCTACGGTTTGTTTAGTTTATACTCTATAGTTTTACTCATGTCTACAATTTGTTACATCTAGAAAAATAGATTTTCAAGGTATAAAAGAAATGAAAAAATCTCAAAGAAGAATTTAAGAATCCAAAAGAATTTCCTTGTACAGACTGACTGCCTGCCTGGGCATATGATATAAAAGTCCTGAATCTTGAATACATTTGTTTGGATTTGGTGTCCAAGTGTCCCAAAGTGTTTCATTCACTTTTTAACAAGTAAACACTCATAAACTGAACACACACACAGGGTCTGTTTTTCAACTAAAATACTATGAATTTGTAATGCAAACTGACTAATTAAATATTTATTTAGTGCTTTTTAGTCTCTAATTAGAGATAAGTAGAACCTCACTGTAGAATATGGAACACGTCTTGACAAATTAGTGATCATGAAGATTTTATTAACTCAATATACTCACATACAGCAATAAATCTGCAACTATTTCGAACCCATATATAAGAGCTTTAGGTAATAGTTCATGCTCAATAATTTACATAACAGGGTGGTAAAGAAAAAGCCTAAAAACCCTAATAATCTTTTAGTTTGAGTTCACTAAAATAGAGTGCTGAAGTGCAGTCTTAAACAGATGTGTCCTCGCAATCAATGTTTTCATTTTAAATCCAGTGTTCAATGTGTTGGACAAGTAATATGCTCGGACCAAGATTCCTACAAAGCTGCTAATAATCTGAATCTGAATTTGAATTTTGAGTACAAAGACGGTCACTGTCCAAATATTTATGAACCATGCTGGGTATGCAGCTACAATCTTGGCGACATATTCGATTCAGATCTACACACGTGGACAAAATTGTTGGTACCCCTCAGTTAATGAAAGAAAAACCCACAATGGTCACAGAAATAACTTGAATCTGACAAAAGTAATAATAAATCAAAATGCTATGAAAATTAACCAATGAAAATCAGACATTGCTTTTCAACCATGCTTCAACAGAATTATTAATGATTAATATATTACGATTATGAATATGTTACACACCTGAGCAGTACAACAGTGGTTAGGTGGTTTGGTGACTTTTATCAATAATTTATAAATAGCTCTGACCAGAGGATGATAGATGCCCCCCCTCCCCTTGTAAGTCTTGGTTCCTCCCAAGGTTTCTTCCTCCAGCTCTGGGGGACTTTTTCTTTGCCACTGTCGCAGTTGGTTGCTCACTGGGGGTCTTAGGTTTTCATGTCTTTTTATGTTTTACTGATTTTACCATTTACTGATTGTGTAAAGCTGCTTTGTGACAACAACAGTTGTAAAAAGCACTATACAAATAAATTTGATTTGATTTGATATGTGATTATGCTAAGGTCTTAGCAGGGTTCAGTCATGTCTTGTCTTTCATAAAGGAATCATGATGAAAATAATACCAGTGGCATTAAACGACAAATAAATCAAACCAAAGGGGACCCAGAACACACCCTTGTGGCACACCCATATATGAGAAAACATTAATCCTTCCTCAGAAATATTAAGACTAAATATGAGTTTCATTTTTCTTCCCCTGTGGCTACACACACAGATACACACACACAAACACACACACACACACACACACACACACACACACACACACACACACACACACAGATATTATACTCACCATGTAGAAGTAGCTGAGGCAGCAGCAGATGGTCCAGAAGACTGAGCCTGTTTTGATGGACTTCACCTAAGTGGAGGAAAGAGATGCTCAATTAATATAAATTACACTACAACACAAGCATTTAGAAAAGCACTTTATCTGCAGTAAACACACACACACACACACACTCAGAGAAAATTACCAGAGGCCAATTTTAGCTCTCTAATTAAATGCAAGTCCAGGGATTGTGTGGAATTAGTGCAAATGCTGTGGAACAACACTAGAGCTGGATGTGAGGGTTCTTCAATGAGAGTGTGTGTGGGGCTTAAGAAGGCCAAGCCTCCTGAGCACATGAGGGTTCCATAGAAGACTTTGGGAGTGTAAAAGTGAGCGAGAGCAGGGGTGTGTGTGTGAGAGAGAGCGAGAGCGAGAGAACGAGGAGGGAAGCTGGATTAAAGAGCTTCAGTTGAATGGGTTATTAGCAGATAAAGACTGGAAAGAAGGATAAAGTACATTGGGAAGGAAAGAGAAAGGGTGAGCACAGACAAGAGAGAGAGAGACAGAAACGTATTTTCACATTCTGGAAATACTTCATGTGAGATAAAGCCAATTCCGCTGTAAATTGTGAGTAATAATCATAATAAGAATGGACTATAATGGAACGCAACACCACCCTTAAAAATAAAGTGAGTGCTGCCATAGATAATAGAAAATCAAGCTTGTAATAAAGATAGAACCTTGAGAAAAAAATTAAAACCATCTTTTCCATCAAGTGAAGGCTCTTCATGTCCTTCAGGTTCTCCACATTCTACATGGAACCAACAGTCACATCGCTCAAAGCTTGTAGAACCTTTAGTTTTAAGAGTGTAGAGGTCAAAAACTACAGACAGACTAAAGCCATATTCAGATGGGTTGGTTATACATGTTAAGATGGGAGTAATGTAATTGTACTACAGGACGTCTGTAAAATTCATGCCCGATTCACACAGGGAAAGAAATATCTGTTAAACGACTGAGATGGGAGTGGCTACACGATTTATGCACTGTCAAAAATCATGATGATAACCAATCCTATAACCTGCTGATAGTAATAATGAAATTTTCCTCAAAGTGCCTTAATAGATTCCCTTTAGGACAGTTTTGAACTGAAGACACTTTTAATAGTGAGAGCCGACACTTTTTTGCTCTGGTCCGAGTCAGTTAACAAGTTTGTAACTCTGGATTGTTTTCCCCTTTGGTTTGGTTTATCAAAATGCGTCGCAACAAACCATGTGAGAACATTCTCTCCACTAAGAGAACATTCTGACCTGTCTGGGGTGAGAGCAAGCGAGTAAATACCTGAAGAAGGTTCTGTGTTCTGGACCTAGAACTAGTGCATGGTGGTCAGAATTATCCAGGCAGTACAGCAGGTTAACACCTAAACACTGTTTAGCTCAAAATTACAGTGTCAAATCGAGGTCTCTGTGCGGTTGTATTGAACTGCATTTGAGATTACTGTATTCACCAACAAGGGAGAAACCGAACCAGAGGGCAGGTAGGAAAACGCCCCAAGACAATTCACTTGGGAACCCCTGCATTTAACAGCATGTTTTTAAGTGTGGAAATATTTGCTAAGTAACTAAATGGATGTAAACATATCGGACTTGTCATACCTACATACAAACATTATGCATGATCTCATGTAAATACATGAGAATTTGACTTAAGTAGAATTTTGAATGGGTGTTTTTTACTTAGGTTTCTGTATTTGATGTGGTGTGTTATATCCTATTCACTATGTATCCAGCTTTAGGGGGTTGAAAGATTGTGTTTTTGTCCATTAGTGTTCTCTCACTACAATACCCAGCATGCATTGCACAGATACATCATACAACAATTGGGAATCCTGACTGCTAATAAGCACAGCGATGACATGCAGCTTCCTCGCAACAACTTAAGCATTAGTTATCTGGCTTCCTTCTGCTTTAGCCAACAGCCCACCCTTATCTACCCACCCTAAAGTGCTTAGGTTTTCCGAAAGCTCCTCCCACCTTCAAGATATGTCATCAGAATCCATCTTTCTAAACATTAAACTAGAAAAGCTCACTCTGTAGACTACCAAAGTGTTGCTGTACACTCAAATGCTACAAATGGTTCTTTGAGTGATGCCATAGAACCACTATTTTAGGTTCCATAAAGAACCATGTTTGTCACAGAGATGTATGAGTCTGGAGAACCTTTTAAAGACCACAAAAACTTTCTCTTGATGCAAAAGTTCTTCATCAATTTAAAGATCACATCTCTAATTCAAAAATGTTCTTTATGAAACCAACAGTGGTTCTTCGCCGGCATCTGTAGAGGAACCTTTTGTAGTGCCTTTATTTATTATGCTGTAAGATAAGATAAGATCCTTTATTAGTCCCGCAGTGGGGAAATTCTCAGGAAAAAAGTAGGGCAGAAACCAGAACAAGCACCACGCTTTTAGTGTCCATTGTGCCTAGTGTTAAGTTAGCAACACTAAACTACCAAAAACTTAACTTAGAACTTCTAAATAGGAAAAAAGTTAGGAAAAAGCTCAGAAGTGAGCAGGAGCTGCTGCAACAGGCTGCCACCTCCGTGGCGCCAAGGCAAATGTGTTCTGGACCTAGAACTAGTGCATGGTGGTCAGAATTATACAGGCAGTACAGCAGGTTAACACCTAAACACTGTTTAGCTCAAACCTGCAGTGTCAAATTGAGGTCTCGGTGCGGTTGTATTGAACTGCATTTGAGATTACTGTATTCACCACCGAGGGAGAAACCGAACCAGAGGGCAGGTAGGAAAATGCCCCCTATACAGCTGTGCCACTTGGGAACCCCTGCATTTAACAGCATGTTTTTAAGTGTGAAAATATTTGCTAAGTAACTAAATGGATGTAAACAGATCAGACTTGTCATACCTACATACAAACATGATGCATGATCTCATGTAAATACATGAGAATTTGACTTAAGTAGAATTTTGAATGGGTGACTTTTACTTTCTGGTACTGTATCTTCCTGGAAACATCTTATTTGTAGGTGGAGAGATGGCCTGTTTACAACAGATGTAGCAATGATTACATCCTTGATTTAGGCCGGAGTGCTCCTCTAAACATGGTATTTAAATACTTTGTCCACTACTGGCCAGAACGGGGTGTGTGCACTAAAGATCTGATTTGGCCATAATGTAAGAATCACCCGCTGAGTACGAGCTTTCAGCCTCTGCTGGACGTCGCTGTATAACTAAACGAATGAAATATAAATCTCCTGCTGCCAGCATTGACCCACAATGCTCAGTGACTTATGATCCATGCTGGCATTTGAACGTTTGACTGTTCAGGGTAATGGTCTGATGGCAGTGGGGGGGCTTTTCAGCGTCCCCCTGCTGGTTTGCGGTTTTAGAGATACTCGGTTTGCTGCTTTAAATTTTTGCAGAGTCTGCAGGTGTCCGATCTACCCTCTATAAACAACAGCTGATTTAAATAATAAGCGCCTGGGCCTCGTTGAGGAGGAGAGCTCGTTAGTGAGGTCTGGTGGTGGTGGTGAAGATCGGGGTGGTGTAGATCGCTTGATCAGTCACTGTTCCCTTGCTTGAACAACACCTGATTCAGCCCAACACCCAATTACCAACATCTACAGTGTTCAGACGTTTAGGGACAGCTAGCTTTTCAGAACTACATTTAATAAATCACATGCTAATGGGCGGATTTCCTGGGGTGGCATAGGGTGTTGGCAGCAACAAATTAAAAGTTAAGTTATGGCCATTTTGACATTTACGAGCACTGATCTCCAATATCTGAGTGCAGTGACCACAGCACAAGAAAACGCCAGAGCAGCAAGAGACAGATTTGTTTGGAAAACTGAGAGGTGTGAAGCGAGGGAGCTGGGAGTCGCGAGGAAAGGAGAAGGTGGAAGGAGAGAGAGAAGAGAAGTAGGAGGTGGAAGGAGAGAGAGAAGAGATGGAAGGAGAGAGAGAAGAGAAGGAGAAGGTGGAAGGAGAGAGAAAAGAGGTGGAAGGAGAGAGAAAAGAGGTGGAAGGAGAGAAAGAGAAGAGGTGGAAGGAGAGAGAAAAGAGAATGAGGAGGTGAAAGGAGAAAGAAGAGGTGGAAGGAGAGAGAGAAGAGAAGGAGGAGGTGGAAGGAGAGAGAGAAGAGAAGGAGGAGGTGGAAGGAGAGAGAGAAGAGATGGAAGGAGAGAGAAGAGAAGGAGGAGGTGGAAGGAGAGAGAGAAGAGGTGGAAGGAGAGAGAAGAGAAGGAGGAGGTGGAAGGAGAGAGAGAAGAGGTGGAAGGAGAGAGAAGAGAAGGAGGAGGTGGAAGGAGAGAGAGAAGAGGTGGAAGGAGAGAGAGAAGAGATGGAGAAGGTGGAAGGAGAGAGAGGAGGTGGAAGGAGAGAGAGAAGGAGGAGGTGGAAGGAGAAAAAGAGAAGAGGTGGAAGGAGAGAGAAGAGATGGAGAAGGTGGAAGGAGAGAGAGGAGGTGGAAGGAGAGAGAGAAGGAGGAGGTGGAAGGAGAGAAAGAGAAGAGGTGGATGAGGTGGAAGGAGAAAGAAGAGGTGCAAGGAGAGAGAAAAGATGTGGAAGGAGAGAGAGAAGAGAAAGAGAAGGTGTAAGAAGAAGGAGAAGGTGGAAGGAGAGAGAAAAGAGGTGGAAGGAGAGAGAGAAGAGAAGGAGAAGGTGGAAGGAGAGAGAGAAGGGGTGGAGAAGATGGAAGGAGAAAAAGAAGAGAAGGAGGAGATGGAAGGAGAGAGAGAACTTCTTCCATAGTTTAGAATTACTACACCAAACAATCTCAATCCCACAAGAAACATACCTCCTGTCTAATACACCCTCCTAGAAATAAAGGGTTCCCTGAGAGATGCCATAGAAGAACCATTTTTGATTCCATGGGGAACCTTCTTTAAAGAGATGTGAGCACTGTGTGAAGAACCTTTTAACAATGTAATGTTAATGTTTTTTAAGAGTCAGTGTCTAGAACTTTCACCAGTTTTAGGGTTCTCCACACTCACAGCTTCTTTGCAAACATGGTTCTGCAAGGTTTTCTTCATGAAGAACCTTTTATTTTGAAAGGGACGTGAGCACTGTGTGAAGAACCTTTTAACAATGTGATGTTAAGGTTTTTTAAGAGACAATGTCATTGCCCTTCACCACTTTGAGGGTTCTCCACACTTCTTTGCAAACATGGTTCTTTGTGGTACTGCACGATTTTCTTCATGAAGAACCTTTTATTTGTAAAAGAGACGTGAGCACAGCATGAAGAACCTTTTAAAGATTTACATTTACATTTAAGGCATTTAGCAGACGCTCTTCTCCAGAGCGACTTACAAAAGTGCTTTGCTATTTACCCAAGAAAAACCTCAGCTAGTTTAAATAGACTAAAATTTAAAGATCCTCTAAGTTTAGACTCTACTAAACACAAGTCAGTAAGGAGACCATAGTACTCTACTATTCGCCCAAGTACTCTCAGAAGAGGAGGGTCTTCAGTCTGGGTTTGAAGACAGCGAGTGTTGGACTCTGCTGTTCAGACACCCAGGGGAAGCTCGTTCCACCACTTTGGTGCAGGACAGAAAAAAGTCTGGACGCTTGTCTTCCGTGGATTTTGAGGGATGGCGGGTCGAGCCGAGCCGTACTTGAAGCTGAAAGGGCTCTTGGTGCGGATTGGCTTTTGACCATTGCCATCAAGTACGGAGGGGCTGGTCCAGTCTTGGCTTTGTAGACCAGCGTCAGGGTTTTGAATCTGATGTTGGAAGCAGCTACAGGAAGCCAGTGAAGAGAGAACGCAGCAGTGGAGAGACATGGCTGAATTTAGGAGCGTTGAAGACGACCTGTGCCGCTGCATTCTGGATGAGTTGCAGGAGCCTGATGGTGCGCAGAGGAAGACCAGCCAGAAGAGAGCTGCAGTAGTCAAGTCTTGAAGTGACGAGAGACTGAACGAGCACCTGGGCGACTCTCTAGAGAGGAAGGGTCAAATTCTCTGGATGTTTACAGGAGAAATCTGCAGGACCGAGTTACGTTTGCAACATGACTTGAGAACGATAACTAATCATCCATGACTACACCAAGGCTTCCAGCTTCTGTAGAAGGAGTGACCAGTTCTTGTTTCTAAGCACACACAGAAACTTCAGATAAAAACTGTCATAAGTGCCACTTCTGGCATTTGTTAAGACTTACAGTGAATTTACTTACTATGAGGGGCAATGCGCCTAAGATTTTCAGCTGTGTTAATGTGCCATAACAATAAGTTGATCAGACTGATGTAATAAAAGCATGTAAATGGACCACTGGGGTTCAGCACCAGGGCCGTTTCTGTGGAAAATCAAAAATAACCCACCTGAACAGAGACGTTAGAGTGGAAAAGCAAATCAAATCTGAATATTTTATATCCTTTTTACCCCCCTCATCCCCCCCCAAACCTCGCTGCACTCTGCCCTGCAGGCCTGCAGGTGAAGAGAGCTGCTCTGATTTCTCCACAACTGAGTTACAGCACACCCCAAATTACTACCACAGGGGATTCACACACACACACACAGTCAGTGTGACGAGATCAAACGATAATGACTACATCGCACATCAGCATAGAGTCAGAAAGAGAGAAAGAGAAAGAGAGAGAGAGAGAGAGAGTAGGAAAGAGAGAGAGAGAGAGAGTAGGAAAGAGAGAGATTTTCATTTAATGCATATACACTGTCGGATCCTTGAGGAACTTTTGGAGGTTCTTCAATCTTTTTTAACTGTGGAGGAACTTCTTAAGGAACATTTTTCTTCTAAAAACCTTCTTGAAGGTTCTTCAAAGCACCTTAAGAGGTGAAGAACCTCCAAATGTGCGCCAAGGACTTTTAACAGTGTATACTGTGTATCGCAGCTGTCCCATGAAAACCATGTATCTCCATTTTTGGCATTTTTTAGTTTTCTCTATGGTCTGAACCCTGCAGCTGCTCCTGTACAGTGTGTGAATCATTCTGGATGAATAGACCAATAGAAATGCTCCAAAATTACTTTCTTTCACAGTTAAGAGCATTTTTGCCTTCTCCTGTAAAGTCACCATGTTGGAGATGTGTTTCTCATTGGACAGCAATGATATAGTGTAGCAATCATGTTTCAACCCTCATCGTGAATTAGGTCTATTAGCAAAATGGACAAAAATCCAGCTGGTTGCAATAAACCAGTCAATTTAACCAGTTTAAATATCTCAACACAGCTAACAGTACAAGTGCTTTCTCCACATTCAACACATGGCATGGTTAATGACAACTGCAGTCTCAGAATTATTCAACCCCTTCCTGACGAGCGTCTTTACTACTTAGTAGAGACCTTCTGCTGTTATGACTTGCTGAATGATGCACCAGCTTCTGGCAGCGTTCCTGAGGAATCAGCCCATTCTTCATGGGCAGAGGCTTCCAGTTCACTAATCCTCTTGACTGTGTTGCTGCATCCACCTTCTTCAAATCCCAAATAGATCACAAAAAGGTTTCATATTGGGCTCAAGTCAGGCGAATGTGACGACCACTCCAGAATCTTCCAGGACTTCTTCTGAAACCAAGCCTTGGTGGACTTTGAGGTATGCTTGGGATCACTGTCTAGGTAAGGTATGGTATAAGTATCTGTCACTACTTTGTGCAGCAAAATGTGTCCTCCGCATTTGACCCATCTGTGGTAGTGAACACACACACACACACACACACACACACACACACACACACAAACACACACACACTAGTGAACTAGGGGCAGTAAGCGCACACAAACCCAGAGCCAGAAAGGGCTCCAACTCCAGCGCCCGGGAAACAGAGATGGTGATGCACAACCCTGTCATCAAATCCACAACCCTGTCATCAAATCTAATTTTTTCTACTACCAGGCATACCATTGATCCATAGTAGAAGTGTGCGGGCATGGAGACCTTTAGCGTGTAGTATTCACCTTACTCTGCAAACCTCAGAAATCTTATTGCCGGCTGCCACCAAACCTTGCTATAGCTCTTTTGCAGTCCTTAGGAATTTGGTGGCAGCTGGGTATAGCTTCCTCCTTCTGCCACATCCAGGTAGTGTAGCCAGTGTTCCCTTAAATTTGAACTTCCCTAAAGAAGATTCAGTGACTTTTCAATGCCCGACTGGAAACCAGAAAGTTTTGTCCATGGGTTTCATGTTGACCCTACATATGGATATGGATGCCTACCAGGGACCGGGAATGGTTTAACATGGCCCCCATCTGGGTTGTAAACTGCACATGGGGCTTAGATGGAAGATTAAGGTGGGCTGTAATGATAGGACCCATTTGGGAAGCCCAACTGTGTCTCAGTAAAAACACATGTACAGACCCACCCAGAGCCCACCTGGAACCCACCTAGTCTATGTTCCACCTATATAAACTCGTTGACAACTCTCTTGACTTGGCCATATTTCTAACATGCGGTCTACTGTCACGGTCAGCAAACCCCAGCAGCCAGTCCAGGTGGTTGATGTGCTTTATCTCAAGCCCACCTGATGCAACTAATGAAGCCCCTGATTTGCCTCCTGATCTGCGAGTGTGAGCTCTTATGAGAGATTCTGTTCAGGGGGTTGAATAATTCTGAGACTGCAGTCATCATTAAAATTGACTACTGCAGTATTGACTTCAATATCTGTGTGTTTTTGTTGACTGTTCAGCAGATTTAGGCTCTGTTTGGCTCTTCAGACTGTTTTACTGTATGTCCTTCTTTAATGAGGTGTGTGTGTTTGTGTGTGTGTGTGTGGGGGGTAAATTATATAACAAAATTAAGTTAAATAACTGTGGAACAAAACTGGGCAATAAAAGCTGCAGCTGGAGCCCAACCCTAAACAAAATATCTAGATACACCAGTTAGCAGTGCTACTAGAACCATCTGCAGCCCCTGGAAGTGCTCTCTGCAGATGACCTGGTGCCGTTGTCCCCCACAGAGCAAGGGTTACAGCAGTAGCTGGACCTGCAGGAGCTGTACCTTCAGAATCGGGCCCTGACAGTCAATGTGTTCCTAAGTCAGAAGAAGTGAAAATAGGCCAGGTCTCAGAAAAAAAACAGACACGTCTTCACTGTAGGACACACAGCCCCAGCAGTCTTTACATCTTACTGAGCTGCATGGAAGTGAGTGTGTGAAGAGCACCAGGCTCTAAACGAGAGAGAGAGAGAGAGAGAGAGAGAGAGTGAGCGAAAGAGGAAGAAAGGGAGAAAGCGAGCAGGAGAATGTATTTCTGGTGTGTGTGTGTGTGTGTGTATGCGCATGTGTGTGTGCTTAAGTGCTTATATTTGTATATATATATACATATGGTATGACTGTGTGTGTGCGTTGTCCTCCAGCGTCACACTAAATAATGGAACACACACCACTGGAATAATTGTACCTGCAGGCAGTTAAATGCATAAAATACAAAATAGCATTACACACACACACACACACACACATATATATATATATATATATATATAGATCTGATCAGCCATAACTTACACCTACTCCTAGTTTCTACACTTACTGTCCATTATATCAGCTCCACTTCCCACATAGTTGCACTGTGTAGTTCTATAACTCCAGTCTGTATCCATCTGTTTCTCTGCAGACTCTGTTTTCAGCCTCCTTTCACCCTGTTCTTCAATGCTCAGGACCCCACAGGACAGACCACCACAGAGCAGGTAGGTGTTATTTGGGCGATGGGTCACTCTCAGCACTGCAGTGACACTGACTGACCTGGTGGTGGCGAGTGTGTTAGTAGTGTGTGTTGCTCTGGTATGTGTAGATCAGACACAGCAGTGCTGCTGCTGGAGTGTTTAAACACCTCAGCATCACTGCTGCACTGAGAATAGTCCACCAACCAGAAACATCCAGCCAACGGCGTCCTGCGGCAGCAGCGGCCTGTGAGCACTGATGAAGGACTAGAGGATGACCAGCAGAAACTGTGCAGCAGCAGATCAGAGAGCTTCTGTCTCTGACTTTACCTTCATCTACAAGCTGGACCAGCTAGGTAGGAGTGTCTAACAGAGAGTGGACAGTGAGTGGACAGACACAGTGTTTAAACACTCCAGCAGCACTGCTGTATCTGATCCACTCGTACCAGCAGAGAAACACACACTACTAACACACTTGCCACCACCAGGTCAGTCAGTGTCACTGCAGTGGGGTCCCGAGCACTGAAGAACAGGGTAAAAGGGGGCTAATGAAGTATTCAGAGAAACAGATGGATACAGTCTGGAGTTATAGAACTACACAGTGCTCCTATAAGGTCCGGTGGAGCTGATATAAAGGACAGTACATGTAGAAATAAGGTAAGGTAGTATTAATGTTATGGCTGATCGCTGTATATACTCAACAACCTGCAGGCCATTTTTACTGAGAGGTTCAGTCTGTCTGTGCCTACATTACACTGAAAATCCAATGAATGTGGACAACCCTGAATGTTCTTCTTTCTGCTGGTCCAAAGTAGCAAATTGTCCAACACACACACACACACACACACACACACACACACACACACACACAGAGTGAATGAGTGATTTCAGAACCTTCTCTTTGAAATGCTGCTAATCAGTGTGAAGGCAGTCTGAGCAGCTTTTCACTCCAGTCCTGCAAGGAGCACCTGATTTAACTAATTAGCTTCCTTTCATCGTTAAGGATAAGAGCTCGTTAGGGAAATCAGGTGATGCGGTGCAGGGCTGGATTTATTACCTGTGGCCCAGCACTCCTCACAGCACTACAGTTTAATGCTCCCCTCGCTTCACCTCGTCAGATTCTAACTAAGCCCTTTGTGAGCTGAATCAGAGGAACGCAGAGCTATCAGAAACACTACACCTTAAGATGAAGCAGCTGCACATTACCCTAAGATCTCTGTGCCCGATGCCGAGCGTAGGCTGGAGGGGTAAGAAGCCCCCCCCCCCCCCCCCCCCCCCAAGCATTTGGCTATGGGGTTCTCTGGAGTGAGGGAACTGCATTTAAGACCTTTGGGGTGGGCTGCAGTCGCAGAACTAATCATCAACAGTACCTGATCTCAACGATGCTTCTGTGAGAATGAATGCAATCAAATCCTCCTCACAGCAATGTTCCATCATCTACAGTAAATCCTTTCCAGAAGAGTAGATACTGGTACTGCAGCACAGGAGGACAAACTCGCTATCAATACCCTTGGCTTCAGAAGGAACGCTGGAGGAGCAGGTGTCCACCAAAAGCGATATAGATTAAGGGGTAGGTTCTGTGGGGTTGAATTATGGGGATTGGTTTAGGGTGTTGACTTAGGGGCTTGGCTTTGGGGGATATATTAGTGGATTAGTACAGGGGGTTGATTTTGAGGGTTAGTCTATGGGTCTGGTTAGGGGGTTGATTTTAGGGGTTGGTTTGGGGGTTAGTTATGGATGTGTATTCTTAAGTACTGGTTTTGAGGGTGCTTTAAAACAGTGCTTTAGGGGGTTAGTCTTGGGTTTCGGTGTTGGGGTGCTTTTGAGTGGTGCTTTAGGGGTTTAGTCTTTGGTTTTGGTTTTCTGGCCTGGTTCTGGTTCTTGGCTTTAAAGGAGGTTTTGGGGGTTGGGGTTAAGGGTTAGTTTAAGGGATTTGTTTTTATGGGGTTAGTTTAGGGGATTAGTCTTGACTTAGTGTTAAGGGCTAGTTATGGGGGTTGGCTTTGGTGGTTGGTCTTGAGGTTGGTTGTAAGTTTAGGGAATTAGGCTTGGGGGCTGGTTTATGTAGCTGGTTTTCAGGACTTAGTTTTGAGGGGTAATCTTGTTCGTTGGTTTTAAGGATTATTTTAGGGGATTAGTCCTGAAAGTTGATTTTGGGGTTAGTTTTAGGGAGCTGTGGATTTGGGGGCTTTGAGGATTAGTCTTGGTGGTGGGTTCTGGCTACGGACTGACCCCTGTTTGGTCGGGTAGTACTGGGTTTTGATGGCACTCACCCAGAGATAGTAGGTGAACTGTAGGGCGAAGATGGCAATGCCCTCATTGTCGAATGAGCCGGCAACGGAACGGGAGATATATCCGGGGACGATAGCGATGAAGCATGCAGCCAGCAGGGCGGCGCCTTGGCTCCACAGCTCTCCCGTTAGAAGGAAGGTGGAAATTGCTGTTAGTCCACTAAACACTGGAGCCAAGAACACACACACATCCCGGATGTGTACGGTGATGTGGAGCAGGTTCAGGGTGTAGTGGATCAGACCTGCTGTTACCATCAGACCTGGATACACCTGCAAAACACACACAGACACAGTCAGTGTTTAATCTGGATACACTAGAAACATGTACACACTAAGCATGTCCTAATAATTTACAGTACATATTTAGTAGCCATTGATTAAAGTATGTCTGATAAAATATACTCAGCTATATATGTACCATAAAAAGCTATTTCCAACACCCAACAAACTGTAGTTATTCTATATTATTATTATTATTATTATTATTATTAAATAACCAAATGATGGGAAAAATAGATCAGATATCTAAACACTGGCAAACTGGATAATCCAAACAGCTGGACAACAGCAGCAAAGGATCAGGACCACCGCTGTTATTCAAGTATAACTATCACCATGGCAATGTTCACATCCCTGCTGAAAGCTGCTCAAGCTGGTACAGCCGGTTCAGATGGCTGACCAGCTTAGCGCTTTACCAGCATAAGTTATGTTTTTATGACCAGCCTGACCAAGCTAGACAACCAGTATAATCATACTGGTCGTCCAACATGCCCAAGCTGGTCAATCAGCATGACCAGCATGAATAAGCATCACCAAAATCTAGGGCAACGTACACCATGCTTGGTCAAGAACTGGTTTACTGGCTAGTTTCCCAGTGTAACGTATGTTTTTATTTGAGTTTGATGGTTTAGCTGGTTCCACAGGCATGATCAACCTGACCAAGCTAAACAATCAGTATGATCATGCTGACCGACCAGCATCACCAAGCTGGTCAATCAGCATGACCAGCATGAATAAGCATCACCAAAATCTAGGGCAACGTACACCATGCTTGGTCACGAACTGGTTTACTGGCTAGTTTCCCAGCATGCGTTCACCTGGATGATCAGTTTTTAAACCACCTTGAGCATCAGGCCAGCTGGATTTTCCTGAAGGGATGGCTGAGATTTTTCAACTTTTCAAACAACATACATTCAGAATGAGACGGCAGCTAAACTAATAGAATGCAGGTTTTATACAACATTAATTATTCATTAAAAGCCCCTTTCCTGCCAGATGGGGGCAGGGTTGAGGTTGAGGGCGAGGTTCAGGTTGTGCCGGTTGAGAAACATTCTGTCGGCCCATCATTAGAGAGTGTAAAGCTCAGCTGAAGACTGAGCGATGAAAGGCCTTTCATAGATCATCAACCCTCGACAACTGCAGCTCTCTTTCACTCACAACCAAGCGCATGAATATTTCATCTCGCCACCATCACTACAACGCCCCCTATCTCCGTTCCTGACAGCTCTGATTTGATGGGTTGAACGCTGCCCTGTTTGTCCTCCCGTTCAGCAGCTCTGCAGATAAAAGCCCACTCTACACACCTCCAGAGTTTAGGCTGAGTGAACCAAAGCTACATAAATGTTCAGTAACACTTTACTGAAACTTTGCCTCATAACACTGACAATGTGGACGGCGGTGCCCAGTGTGAGTGTGGTACTCGGAAAGGAGCTGAAATCAGATCTGCTCTGAAGAACAGGAGGTAAGTGATGCTGGTTGGGAAGCTGAGGAGGATTCGTGGAAATTGAAAAAAAAAAAAAAACTCATTAATTATGAACCACAATTCCTAATCTTCAATTAAAACTCTATAAAACATTCATATATATATATATATATATATATATATATATATATATATATATATATATATATATATACGATCACATTCAAAAGTTTGTGCACCCCAGGTCAAAATCCATTCATTGTTGATATGTGTAAATTAGTATGTAATTCATTACATCCTCAACCTTTTTATCCAATTTTAGATTAGCTAACCCACCCATTAGCACTCTCCCCCATCACATGTAATGCTCCCGACACTGGGAGGCTGAGGACTGACCGATGCCTCCGCCAACACACTCATAATCTGCCGCTGTCTCCTTCCAAACTGCCGCTGATGCAACGCCACCAGGCAGCCGACACACTCAGACGAAAGGCTTTGAGGCATTGGCTAGCAAAGGCCCATGCTGGCTAGCATCTCACTGGAATTATGTGGGGATAGAGCGAGAGAGACAACTTTCCACCCGGAGACAGCAAGGCCAGTTGTGTGTGGGCCATGTTTGCTATTTTATGGTTTGTTTAAAAGAGACTTTTACTCTTGGATTAATTTATTTGTTTTAAATCTTATTAATTTTATAATCCTTAAATTCCTCAATTTCTAAACTATGGACAAAAGTATTGGGACACCTACTCTTTCATTGTTTCTTCTGAAATTAAGGGTATTAAAAATAGCTTATCATGTTTTTGTTGAAGCAAATATCCAGGGAAGAAGGTTTTCTACTAGATTTTGGAAGAGGATTGCTGTGAGGATTTGATTGCAAGATGTTCAATGATCACCACCTCACCTCATGCCCAGCTCTCTAGCTCATCAGATGGGATGGAGCACCATCATTCCACAGTTCCACTGCTCCACAGCTCAATGCTGGAGAGCTATATACCCCTCTAGTCCTTGCCTTGCATTATTCAAATATTGCCATGTTAATCCTAACACGCTAATCTCATGGCAGTACGTCTCTATATATAGACCAGACAAGCTGTGTGTGTGGATTTGCATATTTGTAACTTGAAGTAGCTGAATGCATTCATTAAAAGGGTGTCCACAAACATTAGGCCACATGGTGCAAATCTTTTTTTTTTTTTTACAAAAAGGTTAATGAGATTCAGACTCATTAATCAAACTGCACTGACCTTTCCCAGTCACTAGGAATTAAATAGTAGTTCCAAACAAGTGAACGCTAACTAGCCCCTTAGCCACAGTGCTATACTTCAGCAAATGCTAACAATGTATTACCCCTTATGAAATAACACGTATAGTTAATGTTATTAGTGCAAACCCACATTACCTTGATATCTCACACAGATTTAAAGTTCAACTACTGCCCGAAAATAAAAGCTTACAAACCCAGGAAAGACCTTGGCCTGCTGTTGTGGGGTTGGTTGCATTGTCACAGCTGCAATACTGTCAATGGCACTGAACCCTACACGGTGTTGTTACCCACTGCGCCACACCAACCTGGCTGTGATTAGTGACCGTAATTAGTGATCATAAAGACACATATCTTTAGACTGACAGAGAGTCAGATCACTGAGAGTGGAGCTGCTGTGTATGTAGTGGTATCTTGGTGTTGATAAGGAATTCAAGGCCGCGTTCCCTAAATTTACTGCTCAGTTTCTGAGGGTGAAACTTTACAGAGAAGCACCACTGCCTCCACCTGTGATCACTCTCCTCCAGCGACAGCTCTGCAGTGCAGCCCTATGAATGTTCTGAGCTGAGAAGCTTGAGGCACATCTTGATTTCTGGGCTTGTTGTAGCACAAATTATAAATAATAGATTTTTACTGATTGCCTGAAACACTGTTGCTATTCAATGGTATATTCATCTTTATCTTTTTCTTCTGTTGGATATGTGTCTGCTTATTCGCCCTGCAGTCTTAAGCTAGCTACACCGAACCAACTCTCAAGCCTCTCATTGGAAACAATGGCAGAATTCTGTGGCTAAAAGTTCATACACCATCCTATAGCATAGTTTAGATAATGGCACACTACCAACACCCTTACACCCATGCAGAATTCCAAAAGCAAGCACCTGGGATACCACAGCAAACACCTAACCACCACCTTGAATACCACTGCAGCCATCTAGCAACTGCATAGCCATTAGTAAGCAACATGCTGACAACCACTTGCTGATACCTTAACCAAGCAACTCAGATAGCCCAGCTGCCAGGGTTCTTACCGAGTTCTGACCTGGCTGGTGAGAAGCAGAAAGTGCTCAGACTTCTAAGACTGAACTTTGCAGGTGTAAAAAAACCTATTCTGCAGATTTCAGAACACCCCCACCACCATGTTTAACAGATGAGGTGGTATGATTTGGATATTGGAAACAAAGAATCTTCTGCAGACTTGGTTGGTGAGTCCTAAACATTGAAGAACAGGGTGAAAGGAGGCTAGCAAAGAATGCAGAGAAACAGATGGATACAGTCTGGAGTTATAGAACTACACAGTGCTCTTATATGGGAAGTAGAGCTGATAAAAATAATGATGGGCTAATGTTATTCCAAACCGGGGGTGGTCATAATATTTTAATATGCCTGTGTAGAAGACTGATAAAATGAACAAATTAAGGTTTAATTAGTAAGAGAGAAAAAAAAAAAAGTTTTTTTTATCCATCAAATAGAAATTAATAAACCAAAATTACATAAATATAAATAATTAAAAATAATTAAAATTAAAGGCTAAAATGCTACAATATAAATATATAAATAGTAAAAAAAAAAGCAAAATAGCAAAAAAAAGAAGAAAATAGCAAAAAAAAATCAAAAAAAGATCAAAAAAGGAATCTAAAATAATGCTAAATTAATTAAAATGACTGAAAAAAAAATTAATAAATATAAATTTAGAAAAGTAAAACCTTGACTATAGGTTACCAGAAGGAAGGCTGAAATGACATACTTTGGGGACACATTCCTGTGAAAAGTGCAAAATGAAACACATTAATGCGACCTCCAAGCAAGCTCCCAGACTTCTCCCACACACACCTGCCTGCTTAGCCTGCCTTATGACACTACAAGTCTCAAACACGGCTGTGTTCAGGCTCTGAGGGTAAAGTCGCCCCAAAGCACTCAGCACCACACAGCTGCAGGGCAGTCAAACTGCACAGGACACCCCTGCACACACGTGGTGCGGGACAAACTCGACTGCGCACTGGAAACCAAAAACCTAAAAGCTTTCCTGTTCCTGTAATTCTACACACTGAGCTGAACTGTTCCCAGAGGCTCTCATTAGGAAGCTGTAACCCTCCTGGCCCCCCCGTCGTGAAATCGACTCGGAACAAATCTCCTTAAATTTAGTTTCATTATTTTGTGGTTTAATTATTTTGTGGTGCCGCACGGTGGTGCATGTGTCACACAGCTCCAGGGGCCTGGGGTTGAGGGTTCGAGCCTCATTCTGGTTGGTCTCTGAATGAAGTTTGGTGTGTCTCCCAGTGTCCATGCAGATTTCCTGCAGGTGCCCCGGTTTTCTCCCACCTTTTAAAAATACATGGTAGGTGAACTGGCCATGCTAAATTCCTATCACATCCCCAACTCATCCCAAAAGTACCGGATGGAGCATCGACCATCCTTCCAGAGAACACAGTTCTTCCACTGCTCCACAGCTCAGTGCTGGGGGGCTTTACACCCCTCTAGCCCATGCCTCTTTTAGGCAGCACAGTGCCACTAGGTAGCTGAATGCATTCATTATAAGGGGTGTCCGCAAACATTTGGACATATAGTGTCTCTAATATTTTTACTTGTTTTAAGTGTCTTATTCCATTGGCAGATCATTTAGCTTGTTTCAAACAGTATTATTTCTTGAATCAAGCAAACTTATCTGCCAAAAGAATAAGACTAAGAGGCCTTTAGTAGAAAAAGACACTTAAAACAAGTTAGAAATTAAATTAATAATCGGATAATATTATTTTAATATTATCAATATCATTTTTATGCAGCTACACAGCCTCCTCATTCTCACTGATGGCAACGTATTTATACATCGTGTTCATGATCACAGCAGGTTCCTGATGTAAATAATGGCCGATATTGTCGATAAACATGTCGATTTTGTTCCTCATGGAAACCTCAGAGAAGCCTCTGCAGTATGGTTTTGCTTCAAAAGAAATGCAAACATCCATTTATGCTTTCGAGGCACTTCACTGCCAAACACCTGGAGGGCTCACAATGATTCGGCTAAAACAGAGGGGGAACAGACTTTCTGTGAAGTTGGGATTATCTCTTTGCTGTATCCTGTATGTGTGTTCTGTGTAATAAAACCAAAAAGTGCAAGCGCACACACTTCCAATTACTGGTAAATGATGTCATGCTCCAGTATGTATTGGGATATGTGTGCCACCCAACGCATGCCTAACCTTGACCTCAGCAGCCAAAACATCACTTACTTAATCAAAGCTGCAAATGTTTGGGGAGGAAAACTATTCCCTTGTGCCAAATATCCAACAACCACTACATATTCATGTCTTCATCAAATCGAGGAGGTCACACATAGGTACACAGAGACACGTAAAATGTTCCAATAGTTTTTCAGCAAAGGGCAGAAAGCCATCACAATTAACCCTCCAAACCTGACATTTACTCCTAAAGACCATCAGTGATACCAATACACTCCCGTGACATAACAAAGACAACATGTAAGACAAAAACAAAGACAAGGACAAAACACCAAGGCCAAGACCAATAGGAAGGACCAAGAGACCACAGACCAAAGTGCGAAGACCAAGACAAAGACAAAACACAAGGACAAAAGACCAAGACCAAAGCACAAAGACCAGAGACCAAAAGATCAAGACCAAGACCAAGAAAAAGACAAAAACAAGGACAAAAGACCAAGACCAAAGCACAAAGACCAGAGACCAAAAGATCAAGACCAAGAAAAAGACAAAAACAAAGACAAAAGACCAAGACCAAAGCGCAGAGACCAAAAGACCAAGACCAAAGCACAGAGACCAGAGACCAAAGACCACAGTGCAAAGACCAAGAAAAAACAAAAAACAAGGACAAAAGACCAAAGCATAAAGATCAGAGACCAAAAGATCAAGATCAAGACCAAGAAAAAGACAAAAACAAGGACATAAGACCAAGACCAAAGCACAGAGACCAGAGACTAAAGCCTAATCACAAGGAAAAAGAAAAAGACTAAGGCCAGAGACCAAAGTATAAAGACCAAAAGGCAAAGACAACAGATCAAAGTACAAACAACAAAGGACTGAAGGACAAATACAAAATACTCATCCGTGCGGTGAACACAAATGTGTAAAATTAATTAAACTACTCATATTTCAATCATTTTACTTTTATTTCAGTTTATTATAAGAAGCCAGGCTGAATGTCCAAATATTTGTGGACACCCCTTCAAATGTCTAGTCCATGTAGAGAAGAACTGCTAATCCAATACACAGGACTCTCTGGAGCAGATAAACAATAACCTATTGTCACCATGCTGCCTAATGCCAGGTATGGGCTAGAGGGGTATAAAGCCCCCCAGCATGGAGCTGTGGAGCAGTGGAAGAACTGTGTTCTCTGGAATAATGGTTGGTGCTCCATCCATTAGGGATAGGGAGAAGGTTTGGAATGAGGTAGGGTGGTAATCATCCAATCAAATCCTCACATCAATGCTTCAAAATCTAAATCTAGTAGAAATCCTACTTCTCTGGATAGTAGAGACAGTTACTCCAACAAAAGCAGGATGAACTCTTTTAGAACTCCTTGAGATCAGAAGAAACAATGAATAAGCAGGTGTCCCAATACTTTTGTCCATGTAGTGAATCAGTAATAAAAAATGATTCTGACTGAGTCTCTCCTGGTTTATATAGGAGAAGTTTTACTGAAGTCACAGTGAAGTTGCTGTGGAACTGGTCACTAGTCCACAGAGTTCAAAATACCTCTGGGTTGTCGGAGCTTGTTCTGTCTGCGGGCGTGGGAGAGTGCGGATTCAGTGGTTCTACAGCAGAGCTGTAACTGTTTCAGTAACCTTTACGGAGGGTTCAGCTCAATGAGCCACAGCAGACGACAAAATGGCTATTTCTGGTCACTTACTGCCGGACAAAACCGGACTGCTCATACTGTGGGCTTTGCTCTGATCTGAAGTTTACACAAACACACAACTCAAATATACTCACTGACCACTTTATTGGAAACACCTACATTCTGCTTCAATTCCCTGGCCACTCTATTAGAAACACCTACCTTGCGCCTCCACTCACTGGCCACTTTATTAGAAACTCCAATCCTGTGCTTCTTACTGGCCACTTTATTTAAAAAAACCCAACCTACTGCTTCCACTCCCTGGTCACTTCATTAGAAACACCTACACTGTGCTTCTTACTGGCCACTTTATTAGAAACCCCTACAATGTGCTTCCACTCACTGTCTACATTATTAGACACACCTACAATTGCCTTGTACCTACACTCACTGGCCACTTTATTGGAAACACCTACCTTCTGCTTTAATTCCCTGGCCACTTTATTAGAAACACCTACCTTGCGTTTCCAGTCACTGGTCAATTTATTAGAAACACCTACCTTGCGCTTCCACTCACTGGCCACTTTATTAGAAACCCCTACAATGTGCTTCTTACTGGCCGCTTTATTAGAAACCCCTACAATTGCCTCTACACTCACTGACCACTTTACTGGAAACACCTACCTTGCACTTTCAGTCACTGGCCACTTTATTAGAAACACCTACCTTGCGCTTCCAGTCACTGGCCACTTTATTGGAAACACCTACCTTGTGCCTCTACTGGCCACTTTATTGGAAACAATACCTTATGCTTCCACTCACTGGCCAATTTATTATAAATGGCTACCATGTGCTTCTTACTGGCCACTTTATTGGAAACTTTAGAACCACAAATGTACTGATGTACTAATGTACCAATAAAGCTTTGAAGTAGATGGTCTGTTTTAATAAATGTGTGATGATGTAATAATCAGTGTCTGCAGGGTAATTGAGGTATGACTGCAGATGATTATGGGTGTTGAAATGCTGACGTTCAGACTGTTTTCACTGCCTCTGCATCTGGAACTCAGTGAGTGATGGAGGAAAATCTCATGCCATCCTCATCTGCCTGGCCTCCAGAGTGAACCGAGGCAGAACAGCACAGCATGTGGCACACCAACACACACACACACACACACACACACACACACACACACACAGAGAGAGAGTCATCCGACCACCCAGGGGAGGGGCTGTGTCCTTCATTCTGTTCTCAGAATAGAGAGAGGGAGAAACAGTCTTTGCTTCTGGCACAGTACGAAACTGCAATCATTAAAAACCAAACTCAACAGAAAACTGAAGGAAAGGAGAACAGAGGAAGGGAGAGGAGAAGTGAGGAGAAGAGAGGAGAGAAGAGGAGAGGAGGGGAGAGGAGAAGTGAGGAGAACACAGGAAAGAGGAGGAGAATAGAGGAGAGGAGAAGTGAGGAGAAGAGAGGAGAAGTGAGGAGAGAATGGAAGAGGAGAGGAGAGGAGAAGTGAGGAGAGAAGGGAAGAGGAGAGGAGAAGAGAGGAGAAGTGAGGAGAGAAGAGGAGAGAAGAGCAGTAGTGAGAAGAGGAGAAGAGAGAAGAGGAGAGGAGAAGAGAGGAGAAGAGAGGAGAAGTGAGGAGAGAATGGAAGAGGAGAGGAGAGGAGAAGTGAGGAGAGAAGGGAAGAGGAGAGGAGAGGAGAAGTGAGGAGAGAAGGGAAGAGGAGAGGAGAAGAGAGGAGAAGTGAGGAGAGAAGAGGAGAGAAGAGCAGTAGTGAGAAGAGGAGAAGAGAGAAGAGGAGAGGAGAAGAGAGGAGAAGTGAGGAGAGAAGAGGAGAAGTGAGAAGAGGAGAAGAGAGAAGAGGAGAGGAGAAGTGAGGAGAGAAGAGGAGAGAAGAGGAGAAGAGAGAAGAGGAGAGGAGAAGTGAGGAGAGAAGAGGAGAGAAGAGGAGAAGTGAGAAGAGGAGAAGAGAGAAGAGGAGAGGAGAAGAGAGGAGAAGTGAGGAGAGGAGAGGAGAAGTGAGGAGAGAAGAGGAGAAGTGAGAGGAGGAGAAGAGAGAAGAGGAGAGGAGAAGTGAGGAGAGAAGAGGAGAGAAGAGGAGAAGAGAGAAGAGGAGAGGAGAAGTGAGGAGAGAAGAGGAGAGAAGAGGAGAAGTGAGAAGAGGAGAAGAGAGAAGAGGAGAGGAGAAGAGAGGAGAAGTGAGGAGAGAAGAGGAGAAGTGAGAAGAGGAGAAGAGAGAAGAGGAGAGGAGAAGTGAGGAGAGAAGAGGAGAGAAGAGGAGAAGAGAGAAGAGGAGAGGAGAAGTGAGGAGAAGTGAGGAGAGAAGAGGAGAAGTGAGAAGAGAAGAGGAGAGAAGAGGAGAAGTGAGGAGAGAAGAGGAGAAGTGAGAAGAGAAGAGGAGAGAAGAGGAGAAGTGAGGAGAGAAGAGGAGAGAAGAGGAGAAGTGAGAAGAGGAGAAGAGAGAAGAGGAGAGGAGAAGAGAGGAGAAGTGAGGAGAGGAGAGGAGAAGTGAGAGGAGGAGAAGAGAGAAGAGGAGAGGAGAAGAGAGGAGAAGTGAGGAGAAGAGAAGAGAGAAGAGGAGAGGAGGTGAGAGGAGAAGTGAGAAGAGAGGAGAAGAGCGGAGAAGTGAGGAGAGAAGAAGAGAGAAGAGGAGAAGAGGAGAGGAGTTGAGAGGAGAAGTGAGGAGAGAAGAAGAGAGAAGAGGAGAGAAGAGGATAGAATGGGAGGGGAGGGTAGAAGAGAGGAGAGGAGTAAATTTAGGAGAGGAGAGAACAAGAGAAGAGAGGAGAGGAGAATTTAGGAGAGAAAAGTGAGGAGAGGATGGGAGAGGTAAGTAGATTTTGGAGAGGTGAAATGAGGAGAGGAGAAGAGAGGAGAGGATGGGAGGGAAAAATTTAAGAGAGGTTAAGTAAGGAGAGGAGAAGAGAGAAGAGGAGAGGAGAAGAGAGAAGACGAGAGGAGTTGAGAATATAAGAGAAATAAAGTGAGAAGAAAAGGAGAGGAAGTGAGAAGAGGAAAGAGGATAATTTAGGAGAGGTGAAGTGAGGAGAGGAGGAGAGAAGTGGGGAGAGGAGATGAGGATGGGAGGAGAGGGGATCATTCAGGAGAGGTGAAGTGAGGAGAGGAGGAGAGAAGTGGGGAGAGGAGATGAGGATGGGAGGAGAGGGGATCATTCAGGAGAGGTGAAGTGAGGAGAGGAGGAGAGAAATGGGGAGAGGATGGGAGGAGAGGAGAGGAGAGGAGAGGAGAGGAGAGGATGGGAGGAGAGGGGATAATTCAGGAGAGGTGAAGTGAGGAGAGGAGGAGAGAAGTAAGTAGAAGACTCAGATCAGATAAATTAAACAAAATACCAATGCTACTTAGGTCAATGCTATTAGATATAGATCAGACAGGTCAAATCTAAGCAAAATATACTCAGTTCAGACCACACTGAAATCAGATCAGCAACAGAGCAGACTCAGACTCAGGTCAGACTCAGATTAGACCAAACAGACTCCGATCAGACTGAAATCACGCCAGACTCAAAAAAAACCCAAACACTTAGAGAAGACTCATAGATCAGAGGGAAATCAGACCAGGCTCAGACAAGACTCTGTGATTAGACTCGGACAGGAAGACTCTGCCGGTCAGGTGGAACTAGTATCCTGTACTTACCAAACCTACTACAGCTCAGAGAGCTTCTACAGGATCAGGTGTTGAACACTCTACATATACAACACTTCACTAAAACAGTAAGGTCATCAAATCGGCCTCTATTCTCTCTCTCTCTCTCTCTCTCTCTCTCTCTCTCTCACTCTTCTGTGAGTGATCTACTGACTCAGGTGTCCACATAATGGAGTGATTAGGAGTCTAGAGTCTCTGTGAAAGCTCAGTAACAGGGTGAAAAGCTGTGGTGGTTGGAGGCTTCCTCCAGACGCCTCTTCACTCAGATAAGGAGAGCGAGGCTTGGAGAGATCTGTGTGGACAATGGAGGCGGCTAAACTGAGGAAATGATAAAGTGCATTTAAAGGAAATAAAATTCAGAAGAAATATTCTCAGGTCATAATGATAAAACGATGAGTCTCACACACACACACACACCACAGTAGGAATAGAGTAATAACCCACAGCCTGTCTGTGAAGTGATTCCTGTTAGTCTAAGTGGCCCTGAATATAAAACCTCCCCAGAGGAGAGCCTGTGTGGTCATATGTCTGCAGTGATAGCAGATAAGTGGCTTTACTCACCGTCCCGCCGACGATGCGGCCCAGAGGATACCACGCCCGCTCATCAAACCAGTTCAGAAACTCATAGAACCCATTCGTGGTCAGATGGTGTGTCGATCTGTAGTTAAACCTGCAAACGAACACAGAGAAACGGATTTGTACGTTCAGCATTTTTCGGTTCCTCTAACAATACGTTTTTTTTTAGCAACAGTGAGGTCCTGTGGAGCCGCTGTCATCTGAACAAAACCCACAGACCTTCACAGCGCTCTACCGCTGTCCAAGGTGCTGACCAGGACCAGTGAGTGAGCATCCACACATTGCTCCTTGCTGTGCTTTCTCCCCTCCTTGTTTCTTCTTTCTGTTCAGTATCTCAATCAACTAAAAGCCCCATCTACCCGCTGACCACTGGCCCAGCCCACGTCCCTACACCCTGAGCTCAGCCCCTGCCCCACAGCCTACTCTGTGCCCAGGACTATGGCTGCCTCCCCCTCCTTTTCTGACCTACAGACACTAATATATGATTAATATATATTAATATGATTAATATATATATATATATATATTCTATCAGTCTATCTATCAGTCTATCCTAATTGTATATGGTTTAGATACAGAGGCTGTGACCTCTCAATAAAAAAAATACAAGGTGTGTCCAAACTTTTGCATTAGGCTGTATCTATATTGTTACTATCACTCAAAACCTTGTCAACTTTCCAGGAGAAAGAAAAAACTTTCAATGGAAACCAATGTAAAAAGATGCTAATCCAAGTAATTTTGGAGCATTTCTATTGGTCCATTCATCATGACGTTCTGATACAACATAAAGAACAACTGCCAGATTTGCATTCTGTCAAAAAGTGAAAAACAATTAAAGCTGCCATTAGGTGTCTTTAAGTTCCTTACGTTCCAGGAGAGGTCATCAACTGTCATTAGGAACGGTCAGCTAAATCAGATTTACAAGCTTTATGAATTCTCTGACACTTCGAACCTTGTGCCAGCACTCAACCCAGGTCCCTACTACGAAAGTAATCAATGTCCACAAGGCAGACGAAGGCTGTAAGTAGATGGCCAATCATCCTCCAATTAAAGCTTTCTGTTTCTATAGAGTGGACTGTTGTTAAGAAATGGCAGTTGAGGAGAACTGTGGCAGTTGAGATGACAGACCAAGACTACTCTTGGAGAGAACTGCTCATATGCTGGCGAATCCAAACCCCAGTCTGACTGCCAAGAACCTGTAGTAGAGTTTAGCTGAGTCAAGGGGGCGGTGCACTGCTCCACTATGCAGTGGAACTATCCACCACATCACAACATGATGCTACAGAGAGTCTAGAGGTGACAGACAAGTTTTGGAAGTGCTGTGGAGTGAATTAGCCACAATCAGCAAAGAGAACACCACCTTACCAACTGTGAAGCATGGGGGCGGATGTTTAATACGTTGGGATTGTGTTGCTGCCAGTTGCATTCTAGCAATACTGCATGGGGGGAGTGGAAGAATGGATTCCACAAAACTCCAACAAATGCTGGACACCAGTGTCAAACCATCTGTTAAAAGGCTGAGGCTGAGGAGAGGATGGCTGCTTCACTTCAACAGGATGAAGGTTCAAATCACAGCCGGAATATGTAGCGTTCAGCCTATCACTGTGTGAGAAGACAACTCTACACTGTGGGCCTAAAGGGATGTGGAGCTGATCTAGAAGATCTGCTGTTCTCGGAACACAAAGACCACCCACAGTCCAGACCTCAGCATCGTTGAATGTGTTTGAAAGGACTTCTTTGGGTGAGAAGCTGTGAGAGTGAGACAGTGAGAGTGCTCCATCTGAATTCTGGAGGTGAGGAAGAACCACCCTGCAGATTGCAGAACACCCCCACCACCATGTTTGACAGATGAGGTGTCCGATTCGGATCTGCAGCAGGAGGTGTGGAAAGATCGCCTGCAGATTCACTGAAAGCAAGTCATCTGAGAAGAACAGCAGCTGTAACAGCTAAAGGTGGAGCTCTGAACATTCAATCATCTGATTTTAGATTTAGCTGTGGAGGTTTTTTGGTTAAACAGATGGTTTCTGAGGGTCAGCAAAAGGCGAACTCAGTTCAAATCATCCTCTCTCCGCCAGTCTGTCATATGCAAAGCCATAACCCTCCAACTGCTGAATATGCAAATGAAAGCAGCTCCTCCTTCAGTGTAATTATTGCCGTGTTTTACATAATCACTGTAACGACAGCTATCAGTCCTCTCTCCACACTGAGGTCAGTGCTGCAGAGGGATCGAGCTGCTTACTTTTAAATGGCCTACTTTTGAAGGCATTAAAACATAAGTGGGTTATCAAATCTCAGAGACATGAACTTGACCTCTTGCTTATTAACGTTAATACTCAGGAACGAAGCTTCGTAACACGGTTATAAATGGACCAACCGTTTCTTACTTTAGTTTAAACCACTAAAGGGCTCGTGTAGACTCATTTATACATATGTTTCAAACCGTAAACCTACAACTGCAAGTCTACAGATCATGCATTAGCATGGGTCTCCACATTGGGACACCAGCAATGGTGTCCACTGGCACCTTAGCACTGGTGTGCAATGGGGCATCAGCCTTGGTGTCTACTGGGATGTTAGCAATGGTGTCTACTGGGAAATTAGCACTTGTTCCTAATGGGACAACAGCATTGGTATCTAATAGGACATCAACATTGACATTAGCACTGGTGTCCATTGGCACATTAGCAATGATGTCCACTGGAACATTAGTAATGGCCCATTAGCATATTAGCACTAGTGTCTACTGGGAAATTAGCTCTTGTGTCCACTGGGACAACAGCACTGGTGTCCACTGGAACATCAGCACTGGTGTCCACTGGCACATTAGCAATGGTGTGCACTGGCACATTAGCACTGGTGTCTAATGGGGCATCAGCCCTGGTGTCCACTGGGACATGAGCAGTGGTGTCCACTGGGAAATTAGCACTAGTGTCTACTGGGAAATTAGCTCTTGTGTCCACTGGGACAACAGCACTGGTATCTACTACGACATCAAAATTAGTGTCCACTGGGACATTAGCACTGGTGTCCACTGGCACATTTGCAATGATGTGCACTGGGAAATCAACATTGGTGTCTAATGGGGCATCAGCCCTGGTGTCTAATGGGGCATCAGCCCTGGTGTCTAATGGGGCATCAGCCCTGGTATCTAATGGGGCATCAGCCCTGGTGTCCACTGGGACATGAGCAGTGGTGTCCACTGGGAAATTAGCTCTAGTGTCTAATGGGACAACAGCATTGGTATCTACTAGGACATCAACACTGGTGTCCATTGGCACATTAGCAATGGTGTGCACTGGGACATTAGCAAATGGTGTCCCTTAGCATATTAGCACTAGTGTCTACCAGGAAATTAGTACTTGTGTCTAATGGGACAACAGCATTGGTATCTACTACGACATCAACATTGGTGTCCACTGGGACATTAGCACTGCTGTCAGTTAGAACATCAGCACTGGTGTCCACTGGGACATGAGCAATGGTGTCCACTAGGAAATCAGCACTGGTGTCTACTAGGACATCAACATTGGTGACCACTGGAACATTAGCACTGGTGTGCAGGTCAGTAAAGTGAACTGGGACAAAGTCAGTGTTCCTAACACTTGTTGAAGTCCACAGCTGTCAGAGTTTCATCTCCACGAGCACACTGTTAAAACTGGAATGAGCACAACCCACACAGAAACATCAGTCCAGCTGCTTCTCAACAAGTTCAGTTGCTTTTCAACGGTCTACAGAGGAGAGATACAAGCCCATCTGTTTTCAGAGCGAGTCCATTAAACATCACTTCATCTGATCAAACGCGCTGTAAAAGGAAAAAACAGCTAAACGCTCCACACCGAAAACAAGTTGCCTTTTTACAAGATGAAGGCGTCACTGAGAGCAGAGCGCAGCCATCTGTATTCTCTCCACAGTCCAGTAAACCAAACACAAACACAGACTGAGCTGAACAGACCGGCCAGCAACAGCAGCAAGCATCCAGAACAGCCCAACTCCAAACCAGCCTGGATCAGGCCTGACAGCAGCAGTCACGCTCTTCATACCACAAAAACACCCGAGTGCAGGGTGAACAACACTGATGACCATATCATCTTTTATCTTATGCCTTTCTGAGCCTAGCATAGATATAAGCAGAACGTCCAGAACATTGACCGACATGTTTCAGTGTACATGTTACACCACTGACCGTAACACACTCCACACTGTTACACCACTGACCGTAACACACTCCACACTGTTACACCACTGACCCATTAAACACTCCACACTGTTACACCACTGACCCGTAACACACTCCACACTGTTACACCACTGACCCATTAAACACTCCACACTGTTACACCACTGACCCATAAAACACTCCACACTGTTACACCACTGACCCATAACACACTCCACACTGTTACACCACTGACCCATAAAACACTCCACACTGTTACACCACTGACCCGTAACACACTCCACACTGTTACACCACTGACCCATAAAACACTCCACACTGTTACACCACTGACCCATTAAACACTCCACACTGTTACACCACTGACCCATTAAACACTCCACACTGTTACACCACTGACCCGTAACACATTCTACACTTTTACACCACTGACACGTAACACACTCCACATTGTTACACCACGGACCCATAACACACTCCACACTGTTACACCACAGACCCATAACACACTCCACACTGTTACACCACAGACCCATAACACACTCCACACTGTTACACCACAGACCTATAAGAAACCCCAACAAAGTCACATTAAGGACATTAAGAGGGGATGTGCACTCCTTGGCCGCTTTATTGGAAACCTCTCTCTGACTGGTATTCAGTTACAGACTGTAGCCCAGCTGTTAATGCACAGTTTCTGTTCTACAGCCCCTAGACCTTCCATTTCAGACCACAGAGCTGCTCTTTGTAGAGGTCTGCAGTAAAGTGGATGTATATAAAGACAGAGGAACATCGCCGACTCAAGGTAGCGAGTAATAGACCCTCAGGAGCCAGTGTAGAGGAAAGATGTTTGTGCGACTGTCTGCTCAGCAGTGAGAATCTCCACTCACTGTGGAGCAGAGAATAGGGAGCAGCTCTATAAACAGCTCTCCCGCGGTTTCATTTCCACTGTGGTACCCTCAGCTCATACAGCTCATTCAGTCCTGCTTTACTGCCTCAGTCTGACGGACAACTGCATACTGCAGCAGCTACGCCTGGGCAATTACTACGCTACAACCCATTTAACCTGACCACCCCTCTTTAAGATTACTTCTCACAGTCCTTAGATTTCACAAATACAGCCGAGCCCAGGTATTAAACCCATAACCCTGTCATCAACAGCCTGGTGATCTAACCATTGAGCTCTGGAGCAGTGGAACTGTGTTCTCTGGAATGATGGTTGGTGCTCCATCCAATACTTTTGGGACGATTTGGGGATTTATTTGATTTATTTATTATTTATTATTCTCTGTCTGTACTGTGTTGTGTTGTCTGTCTGCACTTGTACTGTGTTGCACTCGTGTTTTGTATGCACTGTGTCTATGTTGCACCATGGTCCTGGAGGAACGTTGTTTCGTTTCACTGTGTACTCTGTATGTAGTTGAAATGACAATAAAACCCATTTGACTTGACTTGACTTGGGAGTTGAGGTGGGTT
Organism: Salminus brasiliensis; assembly: GCF_030463535.1. Taxonomy (NCBI): domain Eukaryota; kingdom Metazoa; phylum Chordata; class Actinopteri; order Characiformes; family Bryconidae; genus Salminus; species Salminus brasiliensis. The sequence goes on from NC_132879.1 coordinate 6,704,021, forward strand.
GGTAATCATTCAACATCCTGACCTCACAAATGCTCTTTTCGCTGAATGCAATCAAATCATCACAGCAATGCTCCTCCAAAATCGAGTAGAAAGCCTTCTTCCCTGGACAGTAGAAACAGTTACTCCTTTTAAATAGCCTTGGTGTCCCAATACCTTTTTCCATATAGTGTATCTGTAGTCTGTAGAGCAGCTGTGAGAGGTGTGGATGTGTTTAAAGGTGGTTAAATGCAGATTGAAAATTTCTCCAGGTGTTTCCACAGCAGGGAGAACAAGCGTACAAGCTAGCAAACAAATAACCAGTAACTACAGTACAGAGAGAGAGAGAGAGAGAGAGAGACACTCCACACTGTTACACCACTGACTCATAACACACTGCATACTGTTACACCACTGACTCATAACACACTGCATACTGTTACACCACTGACACATAACACACTCCACACTGTTACACCACTGACCCATAACACACTCCACACTGTTACACCACTGACCCGTAGCACACTCCACACTGTTACACCACTGACCCGTAACACACTCCACACTGTTACACCACTGACCCGTAGCACACTCCACACTGTTACACCACTGACCCGTAACACACTCCACACTGTTACACCACTGACCCATAACACACTGCATACTGTTACACCACTGACCGTAACACACTGCATACTGTTACACCACTGACCGTAACACACTCCACACTGTTACACCACTGACCGTAAAACACTGCATACTGTTACACCACTGACCGTAACACACTCCACACTGTTACACCACTGACCTGTAACACACTCCACACTGTTACAACACTGACCCATGATACACTACTGTTACCTGTAACACAGTTAACACTGTGTATTACTGACTTTTTTCAGTACTCTCCTTTACAGTTACTGTTATGATTGTTGTGCTGTAATTTGTAATTGTTGTTACGGTTAATTTAATGCGTTGGCAGAGAGAGAGAGAGAGAGAGAGAGAGAGAGGCTCACTTTAGGATCCACACAATAAGCATCCCGTAGAGTCTTTGTGCAGAGGTCAAAGAAAAACAGCAGCTAATGCACACTGGATTATTCCGGATGCATCTCGGCTTCAGTAACTGAAACACTCTGCAAAACAAATCACTCAAACTTCAAACACTCAACCCGAGCTAAACATAACCTCCTCTGTCCGCCGAGTCTGGGACTAATTAACCCACTTAATTTAGGAACAGAAGACGTAACAGGGCAGACTACAGTAAACACGGCAATAATACCCAATACATATCACAGCCGGGTCAGGGAATATGACTGGACTGAGAATTTCTTCATAATGACCACAGACAAAAGGAAAGGCTGGACACTTTCCTGGATTTCCAGCTGCCCAGAGAGAACATCACATAGGCAAAAACTATTTCTACAGTCTTTTTATGTTTTATAGTCTGGGATTAATATAACCTGGGGTTATCTTTACAGTCTGTTTTATAGTCTGGGATTAATATAACCTGGGGTTATCTTTACAGTCTGTTTTATAACCTGGGATTAATATAACCTGGGGTTATCTTTACAGTCTGTTTTATAACCTGGGATTAATATGACCTGGGGTTATCTTTACAGTCTGTTTTATAGCCTGGGATTAATATAACCTGGGGTTATTTCTACAGTTTGTTCGGTAACCTGGGATTAATATAACCTGTGGTTATTTCTACAGTTTGTTCGGTAACCTGGGATTAATATGACCTGTGGTTATTTCTACAGTTTGTTCGGTAACCTGGGATTAATATGACCTCGGGTTATATTTACAGTCTGTTTAATAGTCTGGGATTAATATAACCTGGGGTTATTTCTACAGTCTGTTTTATAGCCTGGGATTAATATAACCTGGGTTTTTTACAGTCTGTTTTATAGCCTGGGTTTATTATAACCTGGGGTTATTTCTACCGTTTGTTTGGTAACCTGGGATTAATATGACCTGGGGTTATGTTTACAGTCTGTTTTATAGTCAAAAACTAAAGCTAAGACTAGAACTGTAGAACTAACACTGGAGCTAAAACTAGAGCTAAGACTAAAATAATGAAGCCTAAAACAAAAGCTAAGACTAAGACTGTAGAGCTAACACTGGAGCTAAAACTAGAGCTAAGACTAAATAATGAAGCCTAAAACAAAAGCTAAGACTAAGACTGTAGAGCTAACACTGGAGCTAAAACTAGAGCTAAGACTAAATAATGAAGCCTAAAACTAAAGCTAAGACTAAGACTGTAGAGCTAACATTGGGGCTAAACCTAAAGCTAAAACTAAGACTGCAGATCTAACATTGGAGCTAAAACAAGAGTCAATTTTAGAGAAATCAAGTTCACACTGGAGTCAAAACTAAAGCTCAAGACTAAGACTCAAGACTAAAACACTTTGTGGTTAACCTGATAGCCAATCATCAACTCTTCAACTCAAATAACAAGATGAGGAGTAATGCACATCCTTACTGAGGATGCGAGATGATGATAAGGAGGAATATGGAATAGAGCAGCAGAAACTATTAACTCTCCATCTGGAATGAACGTGTTGATCTTGGACTTGTGGGCTGAAGGGCGATATCCAATATTTTTCCTCTGCATGTCTGTGGATAGTCACACAAACATTCAGAAACTGGGACTAAACCCACCTGAATCAGGATTATTATAACGTATTAGTAGAGGTTCCAGATGCAGTACAATCCACAGATATTCACCTCAACATTCTGCTTTCCTGGAGTTCATCAAATTACATCCAGTTACAGCGGCTGCAAATATTTGCCCCATCTAAACATCTGACTGATGATGATTTACACCGTAATAATATATTACCATATGATTACTTATAGCAATACTGTTCTATACTACAGATATACACAGAAATATGGTTGAATGATTCAGAAAGGTAAATGCTGGTTTTGCTGGTCAATGTCAATAAACAAGAGTATAAACCAACGTCCTCATCACTAAACCCAGAGAGAGAGAGAGAGAGAGTTTGTGTGTCTCCAGCAGGGAAAAACAGCACCCATTTGTCAGAGACCACACACCAGCAATGTCGATGAGCCTGCCAGTGGGAGGAAGGGGTGTGTGTGTGTGTGTTCTGGGACCCTCTTATTTTAGACTACACCGGAGGCTGCTGCTTCAAATGAGCTACAGAGCTAAGACCAGGGCTAACACTGCAGTCAAAGCTACAGCTACGCCTAGAAAAGAGCTAACACTGGAGCCGAACATATAGCTCCAACCAGAACAGAAGAAAGTCTAGAGCTAAGACTAGAACTGTAGATCCAACACTGGAACTGGAGCTAAGACTAAAATAGTAGATCTAACTCTGGAGCTAAAACTAGAGCTGAGACCTAAGACTAGAACTGTAGAGCCAACACTGGAGCCCAAACTAGAGCTAAGACTAGAACTGTAGAGCCAACACTGGAGCCCAAACTAGAGCTAAGACTAGAACTGTAGAGCCAACACTGGAGCCCAAACTAGAGCTAAGACTAGAACTGTAGAGCCAACACTGGAGCCCAAACTAGAGCTAAGACTAGAACTGTAGAGCCAACACTGGAGCCCAAACTAGAGCTAGGACTAGAACTGTAGAGCCAACACTGTAACCCAAACTAGAGCTAGGACTAGAACTGTAGAGCCAATACTGTAACCCAAACTAGAGCTAGGACTAGAACTGTAGAGCCAACACTGGAGCCCAAACTAGAGGTAAGACTAAGAACGACAGAGTAAACACTGGGGCTAAAACCAGAGCTAAGACTAAGGACAACAGAGTAAACACTGGGGCTAAAACTAGAGCTAAGAATAAAACTGTAGAGCCAACACTGTATCTAGAACTCAAGCTAAGACTAAAACAGAAGATCTAACTCTGGAGCTAAAACTAGAGCTAAGACTAGAACTGTAGAGCCAAAACTGGAGCCCAAACTAGAGCTAAGACTAAAACAGTAGAGCTAACGCTGAAGCCAAAACTAGATCTTAGACTAGAACTGTAAAGCCAACACTGGAACCCAAACTAGAGCTAAGACTAAGAACAACAGAGTAAACACTGGATCTAGAACTCTGGAGCTAACACTAGACTTAAGACTAGAACTGCAGAGCCAACACTGGAGCTCAAAGTAGAGCTAAGACTAAGAACAACAGAGCTAACACTGGAGCAAAGACTATGGTGTTTAAGCTGGACTAGCAAAATAACCTACAGCTCTGCAGCTCTCGCACCCTTCCCAATTTCTTCTACTTTTGCCTGTCACATGTCAATGCAACAGCTCATCCAACTCATTTGTAATCTAAAATAAAAGACAACATGAGTAAAATAAAGATTTATTTAAGGCCTAAATTGCCTATGTGGAAAGTGAACTGACCCCCTAAAGCTAATGACTGGTTGTACCACCCTTAGCAGTAACAACTGCAAGCACACGTTTATGATAACCTGGCCATTAAAGGTCTCGCCACAGCATCTCAATGGGATTTAAGTCAGGACTAAACCTTCATTCTCTTGAGGTTTAGAAGAAGGTTTGGGGAATACTTTTCCACAGCTCTGTACATTTTCACAAATACAACTGTCACAACAAAAATAAGTGCCTCAATGTTCAGTGGGCTAATGAGGGGAACCAGGTGATGCAATGGTTTCAGACAGCAAAGCACTGCATTATGCTTTTCTGCTCAAAACCAGCCCAAAACCAGACACATTTGTGCTGTTTTCATAATCAGCATCAGTGTTTTTACTCTTTTGGCTGGAAATATTGCTCTGCAATGACTCTGCAACCCAAAGCTCAGATACAGTAATGGGATGGATAAGAGGCTGCTGTTGCTGCTGTGCTACAGAGTGCAAGTGTGGCTCCAGGGTGTGTGAGGGCAGTGCAGGGGTCAGTATGGGCACTAGGGTAAGAGGCCCATCGGCTATGGCAGGAACTTGCAACAACAACACTTACACAACAACCTACTGACACACACATACACACACACAGTCCAATAGACTTTCAGCACTCGAAACAGACTTTCAGAGGACCCCCCCTCCCAACACCCACACCCACCAGCTATCTAAGATGTAACACTGTAAGTCAATCTCCTTAAACACGGGGTATCACCGTTATTGTATAATATCACTGTCAAGAACCTCCCAGTTTCAGATACCAATCTGCTCAATGATCAGACAGTTTTAATAAAAGTTAGCATGCCCATAAGGCTTGTGAAATCTGCACAGCTATGCAGGGCAGGAATCAATAACCATACACCTAATTTCATTTCTGTTGAGGTTTAATAAACACTGTCTTTGAACAAACCGTACAGGAAACTGATTCATTCAGTCCAGATTAACACCAAAGCTGGTTAAGAGCAATTATTTGCTTGTAGGGTTTAAGATAGAGTCAGGCAGAAACAGTCTAGAGTCCACAGACTCAACTAAAGCCCATACACTCCAGCAGTTCCCAACTGAACCCAATACACTCCAGCAGTTCCCAACTGAACCCAACTGAACCCAATACACTCCAGCAGTTCCCAACTGAACCCAATACACTCCAGCAGTTCCCAACTGAACCCAATACACTCCAGCAGTTCCCAACTGAACCCAACTGAACCCAATACACTCCAAGTTCCCAACTGAGCCCAACTGAACCCAATACACTCCAGCAGTTCCCAACTGAACCCAATACACTCCAGCAGTTCCCAACTGAACCCAACTGAACCCAATACACTCCAAGTTCCCAACTGAGCCCAACTGAACCCAATACACTCCAGCAGTTCCCAACTGAACCCAACTGAACCCAATACACTCCAAGTTCCCAACTGAGCCCAACTGAACCCAATACACTCCAGCAGTTCCCAACTGAACCCAATACACTCCAACAGATCCCAACTGAACCCAATACACTCCAGCAGTTCCCAACTGAACCCAATACACTCCAGCAGTTCCCAACTGAACCCAATACACTCCAACAGATCCCAACTGAACCCAATACACTCCAACAGTTCCCAACTGAGCCCAACTGAACCCAATACACTCCAGCAGTTCCCAACTGAACCCAATACACTCCAACAGATCCCAACTGAACCAATACACTCCAACAGTTCCCAACTGAACCCAATACACTCCAACAGTTCCCAACTGAACCCAATACACTCCAACAGATCCCAACTGAACCCAATACACTCCAACAGTTCCCAACTGAACCCAACTGAACCCAACTGAACCCAATACACTCCAGCAGTTCCCATCTGAACCCAATACACTCCAACAGTTCCCAACTGAACCCAATACACTCCAACAGATCCCAACTGAACCCAACACACTCCAGCAGTTCCCAACTGAACCCAACACACTCCAGCAGTTCCCATCCAAACTCAATACACTCCAACAGTTCACAACTGAACCCAATACATCTATTCTTTTTTAAGCTGAGACTTTCTTGAACCAAATCCAATAAATCCATCCATTTCCAATAAAAAGCTACAACATTCCTCAACCACACCCAAAACACTCCCAGTTCCCATCCAAACTCAATACAGTCCAACAGTTCCCAACTGAACCCAATAAACCCATTCATTTCCTAAAAAAGCTAAAGCATTCCCCAACCAAAACCAACCAACTACAATTCCCAAATGAACCCAATAAACCTGTTTAAACATAATTACACCAACCCAGCATTTCCTGAAAACCATTTTGGAAGTTCGGACCATACCATCAGACGAGGACGTATGTAGACTATGGCGAAGTTTACCAACATACATGTAAGAAATTATACTGTAAAACGTCCTCGCAGGAAGATGCTGTTTCTGGTTCGTACAGTGAGAACTGCAGTCGCTAGGCAGAGAACATAAAATGTAGGCTGAGCCACACTCTACCTGGAGTGAGAGACTAAAAACAGGGACTCCGTTATCGTGGTGAGAAGGCACTCTTGCTGTGACAGAGGACAAATGGCGAGCGGGCACAGGTCTCACGGCATGAGGAAGTAAGTGCCATGGGAGCGAGCTTGACAGCTCAGGGAAAGTCAGGGAGCAGAAAAGGAAGGCTAGGTAAACGAAGCCCCGCTGATGGAAGATGACAGATCAGGCCATGAAACGGAAATGACTGTGGAAGCACTCGATTTAGGCACATGTGCGAGGAGAAGATGCCCCAGGGGTGATAGGATGGGGAATGATAAAGCTGGTGGATGTATGGATCACAGCAAATGAACTCAATTCCACACCCTGGAAGATCTGCAAGCTGAGGATGGAAACGCATGAAGACTCGAGCAGTGTGGCCAGAGGGTGAGGTGATGACGTAGATTCTACAGGGTGATGGGGCAGAGGAGAAGGCTAAAGTGAGGAGAAGCAGCTGAGCAAAGCAGAAGGGGTGGGAAGGGTGAAGAGGCAGGCGTCAGCAGATGAGGTGAACACTGAGCTGGGAGGTGGCGGGTCCAGCGAGGCAGGCAGAAGTCTGGCCCAAAGGAATGAGTCCATTTAGGAGCTTGAACAGAAGTCCTGCCAGAAATGGATGGAGTGAGGGCAAGAGGGACAGACTTCAGGCAGCTAGTGGGGCTCATTTGGGTGCAATGTGGGCTAGGTGGGTTCCAGGTGGGCATTCCAGTGGGTCTGTATATGTGTTTTTACTGGTTCCCAGTTGGGCATCCCAAATAGGCCCTTAATCTCAATAGGCCCAAAATAATCCCAAATAGGCCCAAATAGACCTTAATCTCACATTGGTTCCATCCCGTATACAGTGTACAACCACGAAGGGGCCCATGTTGTAACCCCTCCTGATCCAATCATCGACCATGGTGGACATTCATATCTGGACAAAACTTTCGGGTTCCCAGTTGGGCTGTCCATACAGGGCCCACAAAACATGCAGGCAATCGCCAAGAGCAGTTATGGGGTCATGCAAAAACAGTAAAAATGGAGACAGTGGCGTGAGGCTGGGGAGGTCTGCAAGATCCAAGTTGGGCAACATTAGCCAGGATAGCAGAAATGGAGAAACCGGACCTTAGTTGGATTTCAAGTAGAATAATCCAGCTGTTAGATCTGGAGGAGAGGAGGAGGAATGCAATGTATAACCATGCAGTTTTCATAACTCCACTTACAAGAAACCGCAAATCTTTTAACAGCCCAACACTTACCATCAAATCTACCATTTCAAACATTATACTAACGAACTTCCCAATAAAATTTCAATGATCAAGCAAAGTGTTTCCCAACAAACTCTGAAAAAGGCCTAAAAAAAAGCCAAAAAAAAAGCCAAACATTAGACTTCTGTGTTCATTTGTGTGTGTGTGTGTGTGTGTGGGGTGGGGGCATGGGAGTGTCCACAGAAATGGGTTAATCTGAAATGCTGGCTCTGATTCTTAATCGTTCCAAAGTAAACTGCCAACATCAGAAAGTTTGAGCTTTGTTGAGTCGGTGTGCTTTGGCTTTAACTCAGCACTGATCACATTCACGTCAAGATTGCTCCGGAGTGAGAGCTAGAGCTAGAGGAAAGGAGCTGGTGGAATATAAATGGCAAAAAGCAGCAGCTAATGACTCAGCAAAGTCGGTCCAGGCAATAACACAACAAACAAATGACTTGAGGGTTTATGCAACATGCTGATACAACAGAAGATCAGCACTGCGAGACTAAAAGGAAAACATGACCGGTTTATTAATGCCATCTTCATAGGAAAGATCAGTGCGCTGGATTTGAGAAGCTACAAAGGGCTTCCAAAAACAAACAAGTCATCAGGGAGTGGTGGGGGGGCTGGGGGGTGGTCCGGGGAGGGGGGGTGTAGCGGAAGAGGAACAGAACAGCAGTCTGGACTCAGCTTAACATTTCAACTCCACTTATCACAACAGGAGTGTTTTAAAGTGGTAGTCTCTTGGTTTTTCACTGGAGGCTAATGCAGCTAATGGACAGAACTACAGACAAAAAGGACGGCAAGATGACTGCTACTGTTTTTAGATATGGGATGTACCTACTGTCCGTGTTGATAGACAACAACAGTGTATCCCACAGACTCAGACTCCATCAGTTTGAGATTGAAAAAGGCAAAAGGGGGAAAACAATGAGTCAAATCACGCTGCATACGTGTGGTTTCCGAGTGGCTCAGCACTGTAATGTGCTACCACCAAGGCCCGGGGGGTCACGGGTTCAAATCCATGCCGCTTTGCCGTCAGCGGCCGGAAGGAGGGAGATGTTAGCTTAAATAATGCTAGCTTGTTTGTTGGAGTTGGAGACCCGGCACATTGACGGCTCTCTGAAAAGAGGTGGTGGCTGGCTTTGCATGTATTGCAGGTTAAGTCCATTTCCTCCTGCTAGGGGAGCTTAAAACGCAATGCTTACAACTGGGACTCAGGTGTAGTACTTTAGCTTGCAAGATCACGCTTACGTCGCTACCCTGCAGATATCGAGTCAGTCGACTATTAGTGCTATTAGTTAGCATTTCTATTGGTCCATTGGTCATGCAATTCTGACAAAATGTAAAGAAGCAATGCTAGATTCAGGTTATGTCAAAAAGTTGGGGCAGTGGTGGCTCAGCGGTTAGAGCGCCTTGTGTTAGATCAGCCTTGCTTTCTAGTCTGGCTATTGATAACAAGGTTGTGGGTTCGATTCCTGGGCTCGGGAAGCTGCCACTGTTGGGCCCTTGAGCAAGGCCCTTTACCCTCTCTGCTCCCCGGGCGCTGGAGTTGGCTGCCCACCGCTCTGGGTGTGTGTGTACTCACTGCCCCTAGCTCACTAGCGTGTGTGTTCACTACCACAGATGGGTTAAATGCATTTCGGTGACAAATACGTGCACCTAAAAATTTTTTTTTTTAAAAAGTAGAAAACAGCAAAAATGGAAAAAATTCTTCCATGGAAGGTGACATCTCCACTGCCCAAGATGCATTACAACACTCAAGAAAGCATCTACCAAGAATTGGTTACGTTCCCAGATGTGTTCTTTCTCCATCCTGATACACGAGATGCATCGGTTGGAAATTTGCTGCTGAGAACGAACGGAAATACCAAGCATTCAATGCAAATTCAGCACTCCAGCGATGACAGAGGAAAAAGAAACTGGGCCTCTCAGTAGGTGGAGGTAATGCACCTCACGTTGGTCTGCAAACAGCCATTAGCAAGTACACAGCACATCTCAATAGGTGTCCTTCCTCCTTGTGTTCTTGTGAGTTTGTTCTTACACGCTAACTTCCCAAGTCCATTCTTTTTGTTCTTGGCATTGACAAACACCTACTTTTTTTTTTTTGCAGGACAGCAAACATGTGCAAAAAGATACAACAAGGTCCCATTTCAGGCTCTCCTTTCCGAGCTGCTAAATTATCAAGTGCATTATAAAAAGCAGGAAAAACAAGATGGTGAATTAAGTCTGCAGGCTTGGGATTGGAAAGCACACAGATAATCCCACAGATCGGACTCTGCCAGGTGCTCCCCCCAAAAAACCAAGAGCAGCCAACAGCCAACAGCCAACAGGACTCCCTGGATTCAGCACAGATTCAGTGCAGTCATGAGGAGAGCCAAATACTGCCTGGCCCTGCTAATCTCCCAAATTACCTGAGGATGTACCCTCACGGTAAAGCCTCCAGGAGACGGTAGGGATGCTGGCAAGCCAGCAGGAATTTGAAACGCTGCGCTCGCCCAAACGGAATCACTGGTTCCAGTGAAGCGGTTTTGAAATTCCAGGTTGAGCCAAAAAAACACAAAAGCCCAGATTATGTTTTCACCAGACAGAACTGTGAAGGAATGAGAAAGAGAGAGAGAGAATCATCATTTTGGGGTTCAAGTTTTGATATCACTATGATATCAATTTGGATTGAGGAAAAATGCTGGTTCTGTCAGGCCCTCGTTATCGCGCCCTCCCCAGGGCGATCCCAAGCCACCGCCCACAGGCCCAAATAGGGACTTCCTCTTTGTTCAGTTAAGTTGATTCATTGCTTATAGTTTGTTCATGTGTTTCACCTGGGACTGGGAGTACTTAAGGAGGGTTGTTCCCTTTGTTCACTGCCGTGAATTGATGCTTAGGGATTCCTCATACGTTACCAGCATGTTCAGGTTAGGTCAGCCTTGCTTTCTAGTCTGGCAGATGGCTCTCCAGCTACCCCTGTGTGTTTATGATATCATAGTCTGTTCCGAGAGGCAAGCGTGTTACGTTCGTTTCCTGCTCCGGTTCCAAGGCGACCCAAGTTTTAGGCAATACTCTGCATGTTCAGGTTAGGTCGGCCTTGATTTCTGGTCTAGCGGCGGGTTCCCCTAGCTACCTCTGTTTGTTTACTCCCCCGTTGCCCAAGTTTGGCTTGTGGCTTTAAGTTCTAGCCCCTACCTTGGTTCTCCCCTGGTTTTGTTCTTTTGTTCACGCTCGGCTCCCTGCTCCTCCCAGTCCCAGGTTTGTTTTGTTCGCCATCTGTCATTTTTTGGTTCTGTTCATGGTTTTACCCATGTTGCTGCACTTCACATTTCTTATCCCTTTGTTTGGTGTTTGGTTTTGTTAATAAACCACCTTGCATTGCATCTTGCATCCCAGCTCTGCGAGTGTTCATTCCCTTTGTGTCTGGCTGTACACGCCATGACGGGTTCCTAATGTTGACAGCAATGACGTTAATATACATTGACCATGTGACACAGGATGCACAAGCTAACTGCTGTACTGCAGGTAAGGAAAATAAGCATTTTATGATGTAAAATTGTTCAATTTCTAAAAGATTTTTGGGAGAATAAACCAGTTTTAACTAAATATTAATTATTTTAAAGCATTAACATTTTTTTTTACTTTACATTATACTGTAGCAAAATGCCTGGCTGTGAAAAAAGATGTTAGCTAGCACTACGGCCGTCCCAAGCATCGGCCACTTTTGAGTAACTACGCATTTCCGCTCTAGATGAGCAAGCTTAGTCAGCGTAGTTTCAGATGCGATTTTTTTTCCGGGAATAAAGGATAAATGCCTCTTTAAGGCAAGAGTTTAAATGTTTTAAATTTCATCCAAGCAACTGGCAAATAGAGAGAGAGCGGAAATGTGCGCTCAGTGGAAGTGGCCGATATCAGGGTCTAGGTGCTGTCTCTAGCTGTTCATGGAAATGCATTACTTTTATTGCTTAGATAATGTCAGACTAGCGCAACAAATAAACTAGTGAACATGTAGAATGAGGAGCTAGCTAACATTAAAGTAGACAATACGATTTCAATTATCCTAAGGAAAACTGATCTAGCTAGGCAACAATATAACATAATGATATCCAACTTTAATGTTTTGTAAAATCGTGGAAGCTTTTCACATTGTAGGTTGGTGTGGCGCAACAGATAACACCACTACCTGCCAGTGAGCTACCACACCATTTGGGAGACCATGTGGGGTTTGATTCCCGGTCTGGGTGACTATGCTGTGCTACACCAATAAGAGTCCTTGGGCAAGACTCCTAACACTACACTGGCCCTCCTCTGTAATACAAGTAACCTTGTAAGTCGCTCTGGATAAGAGCGTCAGCTAAATGCCAAAAATGAAAAATGCAAATACATTGCAGAGCTTTGTAATACTGTTATTGCTTTTCTGCCTTGACTGTGCTACAGGCTCTGCTGTGCACTGGACTGGAAGGTGGAACAGGTCTCTAGACAGGTGCTGCACCTGCTGATCTGGATCATCAAATCAAATGTATTTGTATAGCGCTGTTTACAATTGTTGCTGTCATAAAGCAGTAATTAATAAAAAGACAAGAAATCAACAACATAGGCAGACATGAAAAAGCTAAGACCCCAAGTGAGCTCAGAGCTGGAGAAAGAAACCTTGGGAGGTGGCCCATCCTCCTCTGATCACAACTGAATTAATAAATTATTGATAAAAGTTACCAAACCATCTAAACTGCTCAGGTGTGCAACATATTCATAATCATAATATAATAATCATGGTGTAGTATAACTTAATATAGTCATGGCAGTGATGGTAAGAGCACATAAACATCTAAACTAAAGGCATGAACATTAATATAGGGAAGAGTGAGGAACAAGCTCAGGCAGGATCAAATACAACATGTGATTTTGATGATATTACATCCCATATTACATTAATGTTAATTCCCAAAATTCACATTTCGCATTGTAAAAGTAACTTTTATTCAGTAGTACGAAAAGTACTTAAACTTAGTACTTAAATACATAAACTAACACAGTACATAAAATCTATTAAAACCTTTATTTCTGGGACAAGTTTGTGCATAAATGCATGGATTTATTTCTAGAAATGTATTCATGCATATTGTTGTGTATATTTTATGCTACATTTCGCTCTACATAGTCTCTCACTATTCTTTCCCTATTCATTTATTTAATTTTATTTTTTTTTACAAAATGACCCTTGTGGTACATGTGGGCTAATTTACTGTTTTTTACTGCAGTAACGGATTCTAAAGACTTAAAAATGACAAGCAGATTTTCTTCTGTAAATTCTTTTACTAAAATTTCAACGTTGTTTCAATATTAATTCAGGGTGCAAAAGTGAAGATGAACCAGCGTTCAACAGATTTAACGTTTACATTTTTTTAACTAATTACTATCCGGGTAGATGTGTACCACATTTGCTGATGTTAGCTAGATGGTAGCTACTCTAGCCAGATCCAGAAGCAGTGAAATTATACTGCTCTGACCTGCTTGCTGGCTCATTGACTATTGAGGAAAGTGAGAAAATACTTGAAATATTTAACAGCTCCTATGCTGTCACCAGCCTGTGCACTTAACACAATTCCTGAGATTTATGGCTGGATTATAAAGCTGAATTACTTTTTAATCTCCTGAGAAATCACTAGAAATCTGTCTCGGTGATTAATACAGCAGCTCTAAAAGCTCCCTGGCCAGATGTGTGAACGAGTGCAGGTGCAGCTTGAAATGTGCTCACAGCATGTCTGAAATGAACATTTCATTTACTAATGCTGTAGGTAATCACACAAACCCTGTACAGGGCCCACAAATATATGTGCACCTACGAGGTGCAGGGATTAACCCTTTAAGGACAAAGTCCAGAAGTGTCTGCCTGAACAGAGCATGTAATTGTTAACTGTACAGTAGGGATACAGTTCCATATACAGGTCTGTGCAGATGTTAGGCTTTAGGCCTAACTGAGCACAGTTTTCAAAGACATCTCTCTCTGCAATAAGAGAGTTTTTACTGTAGAAGCTCCAGATCTCATCAGAACAGATGCAGGTGAACATAAATCCAGTAAAAAAGGAGAAACAAGAGCTTCTCATCTTAAAGAAAGTAGTGAGATCTTGTCGGTGAGCTAGTCTGAAGAACAGAGCTCGGTTCCTCCAGGTTTCTCCTGGACGCCCCCACCAGTCCAGCCAACACAGCGTGGAGGATGTGTTCAACTCCATCAGCAGCAGCAGCAGCAGCAGCAGCTCACCTGATTTACCATCATTAAGCCCTGATTTACCACCAAACCAGGTGTTGAAGAAGGAGAACTATAAATAATACTAGACTCCATGAGGAGAACTTTGGAGATGTTCTAATGATGAACACAGTGATGGAGAACCACCACCACCCTCTGTAGGAATGTTATTAGTGTTTATTCTAATATTTACTGAGGAAATCAACACTTATTACCCAGGACACACCTTATGTCCAAATGTTTGTGGACGCCCCTTTCTAACGAATGCATTCAGCTACTAAGTTGCACCCATTGCTGACACACACATCTTGACTAGTCCCTGTAGATAAAGTACTGCCAATGGGACCCTCTGGAGCAGATAAACGTGAAGCTACTGGGCCCATGCCTAACGCCAGGCATGGGCTAGAGGGGTATAAAGCCCCCCAGCATTGAGCTGTGGAGCAGTGGAAGAACTGTGTTCTCTGGAATGATGGATGGAGGTGCTCCATCCAATACTTTTGGGATGAGATGGGGAGTTGAGGATGAGTACTGTCCCACAATGCAATTCGATACAGAACTGGAGGAGCTCCTCGTGCCTGGAAAAAATTGTAGCCCATGACGAAGCAAGTACAGCAGCAACGGTGGCAGGGAACGACATACACTGCCATAGAAGAAAAGAAAGCTCCTCCAGGTCGTCAAAGGGGAGGAGCCCTGAACATCACTCCTGGGGCCTGACCCTAGACTGGTAGTCTTAGTAAAGTTTGGGGCAAAAGGAACATTAGCACCTGGATCAGTATCAGTATCAGTGCTCTGCAGGCAATGCTGCTTATCAATACGAGGGGGGTCTGAAAGGAACAGGGGGTGTTTCAAATCCCACAGTGCTGACAGAGAAACTACAGCTGATACAGAGAGCGCAGATTAGCAGCAAAACCTTCCTCTCCTGCCCTCAAACACTGAGCTTACACACTAAACACTGCGATTCACAGTGCAGCACTGGGTTATAGGGGGCTTACAGTCTAAAATTAGCATCAATCCCCACTACAAAGACTGCAGGATTAAGGCAGCTTTAATTAATGCAGAAACATCAAGAAACACACACACACACACTGCTTGATGCATACACACTGCCGCTAGGTAATGCCAAAAACAAACTGACATAATGACCATAAGTGGTGCGCCACATTCATTACAAATTCGACAAAAAGACCCTCCGAATATTTATCCCACCGGACCCCTTAAACCTGCATCGGCTGAACAACAGCATGACTGGAAATCCCATTAACCCCCTTTTACAACGCTCTGGCACCAGGACACGATTTTACACTCTGTAGAGAGAGAGGGACACTACCGGTCTCACCTACTGGTCAAGAACTACTATAACCCAAACCCAAAAACCCAAAGTCCAGAGCCGTCGTCCAGTTTTAGCAGTGGTCTCTGGTAACACACCTGCGGTGCTGAAAGGTTCTTAGGGTTGATAGTATGGATGTCTGCGGGTACTTCAGGCCTGACTGGTTAATCACATCTTTTTGTGTGTGTTTTACTTTTACTACCTTTTGCATAAGACATTACCCTAATAATTAAAGACATTACCCACACACAGGCTGCTGTACACTATCAGGGCAGGATGTTAACTGTTCACCATTTGGCTTATTAAAAACACAGACCTGCTGGGAACACACACACACACACACACAAAAAATAATTAAATCAATTACCCAGACATCCATCCCTCATCAAACCAAACCGAAAGCTTCTCCTTCTTCTGTTATTGTAATAATTGTCATCACACTGGTGACTCCAGCTTTGGCTGGTAGCTGGTTTCAGATGCTCTAAGCTGGTCTTTGATGGTTAGGGTTTGATGGTTATCTATGCCGGTAAGTTAGCTGGTTGAACTTGTGGTCTTGTGGTTTACCAACATGACCAGCATGACCAAGCTGGTCGACCATAACAACCAGTAAGACCAAGCTGGTCGACCATAACGACCTGCAAGACCAAGCTGGTAAACTAGGAAACCCAAGCGGTTTGACATTCAAGACCAGTAAGACCAAGCTGGTTGACCATAATGACCAGCAAGAGCAAGCTGTTTTACCAGCATGAACGGCATGACTAAGCTCCTGGACCAATTATGACCAATAGCGTCAGCAAGCTGTTTGACCATTATAACCAGAGTAACCAAGCTGTTTGACCACCGTAACCAAGCTGTTTGACCAATATGACTAAGCTGGTTGACCAATCCTGACCAGCAAGAGCAAACTAATTAACCATACTTAAAATACAATTCTTGCAATAGTCAAAATCCACTATTTCACAGGGCACTGTTCAGTCCTCCTGGCTAAATCAGTGCTTTCTGAACTCTCCCAATATATTGGTCCTTCTAAACATGGGCTCATGGGCAGTGTTCAGCCCCTACCAAAGGCATATTTAAATAAAAACAGTGGTCCTCTGTACACACTGACCAATGCTCGCATATAGACGCGGGTACATTAATGCTGCGTTCCTGTATCACCAGAGTTGTGGTAAATACGAGTTCCTGACTTTGAACAAACCCCCGCGAGTCCCCCTCAATTTCTAGTGTAAAATTCAGGGAGATCGTTTTGATACCCAAGATCCCAAGATTAGGTCACCTCCAACCTTTTAGCATGGTGGAGAAGAAGACAGACTCAGTACTGGATGGTACGTAGTTCTTTATGTTTACCAGTGCAGCTGCTGGTCATGAACCTGTCATCTAATGTGCATTAGGCTTATTACGAACTAACTACAGGCACTTCTGTACAAATTGGTGGGGGGCTATTCTCTGGTAATTGAAGTATGTAACAACGCTTTCGGACCACCGAACAATGCAAATGATCCTCCCATCCATAGCGAACATGCTAGCGCATGTTACATTAGCCACCATTGTTCATATCGCCCTGACAACAAAGCACTTGAACAGGACGTGCTTCCAATTCAGACTTCCCAGGTGGGATGTAGGACCTGCCGAGTACCACCTGAACGCAGCAATAGACCACCAGTGGCGGTGAGAAGGCGGGACTTCTCACCACCAAGTCTTTGTAAGCGTTTAGCTCAGACTTGCGGAGTACACCTGATAGTTGGGTCAGATCGAGGTCAGTTTCCGGTCTCACCACAAAAGAACCATTCCAGAGTTCTCTTGGGACTGGATCGGCTGCACCTCCCCTCGAGGGTCTCAGTGCGGTTGCTTTGGACCGCATTACTGCAGCACTTGAGCGCCATTACTGCGCTCACACCTGCCCAAACGAATCGCATCAAGGGTGAAAGCGAACCGGACTGAAAAGTGCAGATGTGACAACGCCCTTAATGGACGAGCATCTATCACCTGGTGGTCCATGAGAGCAGCATTACGGTCCATTAACAGAACAAAGCATTGATACAGAAATGTGTTGTTGTAAGGCTCAACCAATCAGGTTGTAGAAAGGCACTTCTTGTTGCATCTGAAGGGGCGGCCTATGTTCCTCATCTGCTGGAAATGGTATGTGTGCTGGAGGTGCTGTGGCAGTGAGGAGGCGGGAGTCATTATGCCACCCTACACCGCCCTAGCGGCGCTCACCTGTAGCCGTGCAGGCTAATGAGCCAGACGAACAGCATAACAGGGCATGCTCAGTCTCACACGGGAGAGCGAACACAGGGAGAGCAGGGACTGAGCTACCCTCGTACGTCGTTCACCTGGCTCGTCCACCAATATGCATTTTTTTGTTTTTTTCTTTCATATTATTTATTTATTTTTATATCTGTGGTTTATGGCTGGTCGCGACTGTGTTGTCAATTGTATGAAAACTGAAGACCTTCTGGTCACGTATTTCAAAAGGAGATGCTAAATGCAGTTTTCTAGTGTGGCTGTGTGGCTTAAGAAGAGAGAGAGAGAGTGGATAAGAGAAAGAGAGAGAGAGAGTGGATAAGAGAAAGAGAGAGAGAGAGAGAGAGAGAGAGAGAGAGAGAGAGAGAGAGAGAGAGAGACATAAACCCAAATGACAGCTTAAACATCCAGCCCAAAAGACCTGAAAGTGGAAATCACAAAGAATAAAAACTGCCTTTTCATTTGAATAATCCCTGAGGAGGCAGGTTCTTCTCATTTCAACACACACACACACACACACACACACACACACACACACACAGGCTGCTGTATAGTATCAGGGCAGACAGTGGCAGGATGTTTACTGTTCACCATTTGGCTTATTAAAAACACCGACCTGCTGGGAACACACACACACACACAAACACACACACACACACACACACAAATTAATTAAATCAATTATCCAGACATCCGTCTTTCATCAAACCAAACCAAAAGCTTCTCCTTCTTCTGTTCCACTGGTGACTCCAGCTTTGGCTGGTAGCTGGTTTCAGATGCTCTAAGCTGGTCTTTGATGGTTAGGGTTTGATGGTTATCTATGCCGTAAGTCAGCTGGTTGAACTGGTTAACCGGATTCGCTCTCAATCAGCACAGCGTATGTTTTTTTATTTGAGTTTGATGGATTGTGGTCTACCAGTAAGACCAAGCTATTTGACATTGAAGACCAGTAAGACCAAGCTGGTTGACCATAATGACCAGCAAGAGCTGTTTTACCAGCATGAACGGCATGACTAAGCTCCTTGGCCATTATGACAAATAGCATTAGCAAGCTGTTTGACCATTATAACCAGAAAAAAACAGGGTCTCTGACCACCATAACCAAGCTGGTTGACCACTATAACCAGAATACCCAGGCTCTCTGACCACCATCACCAAGCTGGTTGACCACTATAACCAGAATAACCAGGCTCTCTGACCACCAACACCAAGCTGGTTGATCACTATAACCAGAATAACCAGGCTCTCTGACCACCAACACCAAGCTGGTTGACCACTATAACCAGAATACCCAGGCTCTCTGACCACCATCACCAAGCTGGTTGACCACTATAACCAGAATAACCAGGCTCTTTGACCACCAACACCAAGCTGGTTGACCATTATAACCACAATAACCAAGCTCTCTGACCACCAACACCAAGCTGGTTGACCATTATAACCAGAATAACCAGGGTCTCTGACCACCATAACCAAGCTGGTTGACCATTATGACCAGAATAACCAGGGTCTCTGACCACCAACACCAAGCTGGTTGACCATTATGACCAGAATAACCAGGCTCTCTGACCACCAACACCAAGCTGGTTGATCATTATAACCAGAATAACCAGGGTCTCTGACCACCATAATCAAGCTGGTTGACCATTATGACAAGAATAACTCTTTGACCACCATAACCAAGCTCCAAGTCCACCAGTATAGGCTGGCCAATCAGCTTTATCAAACTACTCAACCAGACAAGCTTAGTCATGCTAGGTTGGTCATACTGGTTGACCAGCTGAACCAGCAAACTCAAATGAAGACACACCCTACAAGCTGTCAAAGAGCTAAACTGGTCGGCTAGCTTGAATTGAGTGGCCAGACCGTTTATGAGTATTTCACACAAGTTTAATTGAAATGAGGGGAAAGGCGGTGGGAACACACAGAAACAAATAACCTGTCCTGCAGAAATATTCGCTGCTTTTGAAGCCGTTTGAAGTCGTGGCCTCCAGAAAAGAAAAGCTGTCTGATTTCTGAAAGCCGCCGCCGTGCAGCATAAACGACAGAAACGGAAGATCAATGAGGCAGCGTGACACCAGAGGAAGAGACAAATGAGAGAGAGAGAGAGAGAACACAGGGGGTGAAAGCGAAGAGTGAAGAGAGACGCACCCGTCGGGGAACGAGAGGGGGCCTCTGTCAGCCAGGAGCAGAAAAGTTAAAGAAACAAAGAGAAAGAGGAGGAACAAGTGAGTGAGGCTCCGATGTCAAACGTGTTGGCGGAAACTCGCGGGAGACGCTGAAGATGAAGGCTAAAAATAACAGCAGCCATTCACACACACACACACACACACACACAACGTACTTCATCCAGAGCAAAGGACGTTTATTCAGACATTCCTCCACTCTGAGACGCTTACCTTCCTTTCACACACTGCCTCCATCACCAATTTACTGTTCTCAAAAAACAACAGAACATAGAGAACTACAGTACCCTGTGCTTCTTACTGGCCACTTTATTAGAAACACCTACACAGTGCTTCTTACTGGCCACTTTATTAGAAACACCTACCTCCCTGTGCTTCTTACTGGCCACTTTATTAGAAACACCTACCTCCCTGTGCTTCTTACTGGCCACTTTATTAGAAACACCTACCTCCCTGTGCTTCTTACTGGCCACTTTATTAGAAACACCTACACAGTGCTTCTTACTGGCCACTTTATTAGAAACACCAATTTAGTGCTTCTTACTGGCCACTTTATTAGAAACACCAACCCTGTGCTTCTTACTGTCCACTTTATTAGAAAGTGAGCAGGTGTAAAGGCATGTGGACACAGTCCGGACACTAGTCTACTAGATGAAGTGAGCAGGTGTAAACGCATGTGGACACAGTCCGGACACTAGTCTACTAGATGAAGTGAGCAGGTGTAAAGGCATGTGGACACAGTCCGGACACTAGTCTACTAGATGAAGTGAGCAGGTGTAAACGCATGTGGACACAGTCCGGACACTAGTCTACTAGATGAAGTGAGCAGGTGTAAACGCATGTGGACACAGTCCGGACACTAATCTACTAGATGAAGTGAGCAGGTGTAAAGGCATGTGGACACAGTCCGGACACTAGTCTACTAGATGAAGTGAGCAGGTGTAAACGCATGTGGACACAGTCCGGACACTAGTCTACTAGATGAAGTGAGCAGGTGTAAAGGCATGTGGACACAGTCCGGACACTAGTCTACTAGATGAAGTGAGCAGGTGTAAACGCATGTGGACACAGTCCGGACACTAGTCTACTAGATGAAGTGAGCAGGTGTAAACGCATGTGGACACAGCCCGGACACTAGTCTACTAGATGAAGTGAGCAGGTGTAAACGCATGTGGACACAGTCCGGACACTAGTCTACTAGATGAAGTGAGCAGGTGTAAACGCATGTGGACACAGCCCGGACACTAGTCTACTAGATGAAGTGAGCAGGTGTAAACGCATGTGGACACAGCCCGGACACTAGTCTACTAGATGAAGTGAGCAGGTGTAAACGCATGTGGACACAGTCCGGACACTAGTCTACTAGATGAAGTGAGCAGGTGTAAACGCATGTGGACACAGCCCGGACACTAGTCTACTAGATGAAGTGAGCAGGTGTAAAGGCATGTGGACACAGTCCGGACACTAGTCTACTAGATGAAGTGAGCAGGTGTAAACGCATGTGGACACAGTCCGGACACTAGTCTACTAGATGAAGTGAGCAGGTGTAAACGCATGTGGACACAGTCCGGACACTAGTCTACTAGATGAAGTGAGCAGGTGTAAACGGGGTCAATATCACGTGACAGCTCTGAGAGGTAAAAGGCAGCAAGGCAGGTAAACACAGCGACTGCTGAGAGAGGCGACGGCACCCTCATTAAGCACTGAGCCGTGATTAGAGGAAGAGCTTCAGCGTCAGGAAAATTAGTTCAAATTAAGAGAATCATCTAAATCAACCTTTAGATCCAACAGCCCTTTCTCTCTCTCTCTCTCTCTCTCTCTCTCTGGCGCTCGCTCACTCTGTTTCCAATCCATTACTGCTCTAGCTTTATAGCACCTTTTCTAAAAGCTCATTAACATGCCCTGCCTGAGAAAACATACACACACACACCACCACACCCCTCACAGCAATGGCAGCGCTCTGATTGGGAGAGGCAGTGTAATTAGCAGTAATGCTCCAATTGCTGTTATCGACATAATTATCACACATTAGCACACAGTGTTTGTACAGTTTTAGCTGAGCTGCAGCTTTTTCTGTTTTTCACTGATTATCTTTCCGAAGCATGTGTTTTAAAATACGCTTTAATTTACATAGGAATTAACTTTAGTGGGTAAACAGGTGATTGTCAGATGTTTACATGATGTTTATTTTCCATAGAACAGCTGCTGGATCTCGTACATCTGCCCTATTGGGTTTAAACTCACTAAAAAGTGAAATAACTGTAAAATAGGTGGAGCGATAAATGGACAAAAGTATTGGGACATACATCTTAATCACCGAATTCAAGTCTGTATCACTGAATTTCAGCATATAACCATAAAATAGACGGAGGAATAGATGGACAAAAGTATTGGGACATACGTCTTAATTACTGAATTCAGGTGTGTCTCACTGACTTCCAGCATATAACTATCAAATAGACGGAGGGATTACAGCATTTAACTATAACATAAATGGAGAAAGAGATATTGGGACACAGCTCTTTATCACTGAATTCCAGTGTATAACTATAAAATAGACGGAGGAATAGATGGACAAAAGTATTGGGACATACGTCTTAATCACCGAATTCAGGAGTGTCTCACTGAATTCCAGCATATAACTATAAAATAGACAGAGGAATAGATGGACAAAAGTATTAGGACACACCTCTTAATTACTGAATTCAGGTGCTTCTCACTGAATTCCTGGCTTCCAGCGTATAACTATAAAATAGAGGAATTACAGCATTTAACTATAACATAAATGGAGAAAGAAATGGACAAAAGTATTGGGACACACCTCTTAATCACTGAATTCATGTGTGTCTCAGTGAATTCCAGAATATAACTATAATACAGATGGAGAAAGAGATGGACAAAAGTATTAGGACACACCTCTTAATCACTGAATTTAGGTGTGTCTCACTGAAACAAGCCCACCACGGTTGTAAGTGTAGCATTCAATTTCGACTGAAAGCAAGAGCAAGAAAACATGGATGAGCCAGTCTACTAAATGAGCCTAAAAACAGTGGAAAATTCTCCTGAGACCATTCCCTCGACTCTGTGCTCTCTGATAGGAGGCTTTATCCTCTAAACAGGTGGGATTTGAGCCCTAGTTAGCTGGAAAACTATCTGTGCTGTGGTGTTTTCAGCCTGCTAGCTAGCTTATCTAAGCCTAAATAGCCGGCGATGAGTCCAAACACAGCAGAACTGGTCTGTCACTTCGCCTATAGGGCAGTTTCAGAGCTGTCGAGGGGTGTGATCTACATATTAGGCAGCAAGTGTGTGAACAGTCAGTTTCATTCAGTCCCATTGCCACTAGTGTATAAAATCAAGTCCCTAGCCATGCAGTCCACCTTTCCACACATTAGTAAAGGAATGGGTGGTTCAAAAGAGCTCACTGAACTTCAGCGCGGTACTGGAATAGGCATAAGGCCCGGTCCAGCTGAGAGCCACAACTCTAACCAAAAACAGCCAGAAATACCAGGGTTTCATAAAGTTCGGATCAAGCACATGCTAAGACCTAAATGGATCCAGACAATCTGAAGGGTTGAGCGTCCCAATTCTTGAGTATAAGCCACTCACTGTTCTGTCGAGATGTGCTTCTCATTGATATTCATATTTAGTAGCTCTGCTAATGCTCCGAACCACAAATTTGAATGTCTTCATGATACCTGTTTTCTCGGGTGTATTACATAATCTTAGCTTACTGCTTTATTTACAGGAGTGCCACAAAAGTGTACAAGGCCTGGGGGGAGGGGGGTTTCGAGTGGCTCAGTTGGCTTATGGCTCAGGGTTCACAGGTTCGAATCCCGAGCCATGCTGCTTTGCCATCAGCAGCCGGAGTCAGAGAAAGCACAACTGGCCGTGCTCTCACAGGTGGGTAGCTGCCGCTCTCTGTTCTCTCATCACTCTTAAAGAAATGTTGGACAGGCGTCTGGTGGCTGGTGCGCTGAAACTGAGAGGCTGGCTTTGCATGTATCAGAGGAGATGTGTGTGTTAAGCCCTTACCCTCCTTGTGTCGGCAGTTTTGCTAGTGCTAGGGGGAGCTACGAGCTAAGGGTGGGAACAACAGGACAAACCCCCTGTTTAAGACCCTTGATTTCAGAAGATACAATGAATGAGCAGGTGTCCCAATACTTTTGTCTGTATAGAGTGCCTTCATTCAGCATTGTCAAACCCGAAGCAACACGCCCTGCGCCAGACATGCAGCGATGGATGGGTGAACTACTCTGCAAGTACTCTCCTTGAGAAGAGATGAACCGCTGTTCTGCTGGCCCTGTGCTTCGGAACCACCCGCCAAAAGGTTCTAGATAGGTCGTGATATGAACATCGATCAGCCATAACATTAGTACCACTGACAAGTGAAGTGAATAACATTGACTATCTTCATCTATGGTGGCAAGAGATAAATACCTGTCCATAGAAAGCGCGCACACACACACACACACACACACACACACACACTGTCCTTTAGTTTAATTATTTCATTTCAGTGGAGTAACGCAGGACCTGCACCACAAACCCTTAAGGATGATGAAATACAAACTGAAAGGAATAATAAATGACCATAAAATAATTACTCTCTCACACACACACACACACACACACACACACACACACAGGTAGAGAATAACTGCCCTGTCTGGTGCATAATTACTGACTACAATATGGAATTACGACACACACACAGTTCTGCCCTCAATCACAGCCTGTTTAAAACACATTATTGTACAGGACATCTACCAGCTTTACAATAGAGCTAATTTATCACACACAAGCGCACACACACACACACACACACACTCACACAGCTAGACTAGCACATCCATTCTCCCAAAACAATCCCTGCAGCTAAGCTGGCCTTCGGGGAGCGCTTTTCTTTCTGATGAGGAGCTTTTAAGCAACAGGAACGAGACGGAGAGGAAGAAAGGAACGAGGGAGCGCAGATAAAAGGACGTGACTCATCCATCTCTCTCTCTTTCTCTCCCTGCGTAACTATCTGCATAGACCTACTGGCCTGCACTGAGCTTCACACCTTCAGAGAACAAAGAGATTCAATGACAGAAAACACACACACACACACATCCACCATAATTAACCTCCCTGAGGACCATTAAAACCATTAAAACTATTAAAACATTCACACTGCATCAGTGTAACTACCATGGAAACAAACTTAGGGCTTCAATTTAGACGTAGGCCGATTAGCAGTACTGGTGCTTCTCATCTTACCGATAATTCGCTAATTAGTGTAAAGTGTAAATGTAATTCACACGCCTCTTTAACCCAACAATGACCAGCAGAAAGCCCTCTGGATCAATGCTCCGCCTACATCCTTACTGACTTGGTCTAACTCCATATACATCAATCAGCCATAACATTAAAATGAGAGACATGAATAATAGATTATATGGTTCCAACGAAGAAATACTATATTCAAAAATAAGATTAGATAAGATAAGATAAGATAATCCTTTATTAGTCCTGCAGTGTGGAAATTCTCAGTGTCACAGCAGAAAGGGATAGCAAGACACTCATTTACAAAAATGTAGATGAATAATTTACACTATTTACACAATATAAATAAGAATTAAAAAAGCAATAACAATATTATTTACAGCAAATGACTCTTAATTGCACATGGGGGGGGGGGGGGGGGGGTATTGCACATAGTATTTTGCATTGAGGGATCTCTGTTTCCTGAACATGTGTGTGTGTAGTTAAGTGTGTGTGTGTGTATGTGGTCTCCTGGGAGCAGTGCTGGTTGTGCAGTCTGACGGCAGCAGGAAGGAAGGACCTGTGATACCGCTCCTTCACACACTTGGGGTGAAGCAGTCTGTCGCTAAAGGAGCTGCCCAGTGCTGCCAGAGTCTCATGCATGGGGTGGGAGCTGTTCTCCAGCATGGATGCCAGCTTGGCTGTCATCCTCCTGTCTCCCACCACCTGCACTGGGTCTAAGAAGCACCCCAGGACAGAGCCGGCCCTCTTTATGAGTTTGAGGACATATCTCAAAATTATGATGTGTCTGACGTGTCAAATTCCTGTTCTGTGTATCTAGTACATGGCCAAATAAGCTCATTCCCCCATGTGCATTTAAGAGAGACACAGGTAATGGCCTGCTGTAGGAGCTCACTTACTAGTAATGCCATGATCTGAAAACAGGTGGGGAAAAAAAACAAGCCCACTGTAGCTGTGAGTTTAGCCATGCTGAGTTCGACTGAAAGCCAGAGCAAGCAAACCTGGATGAGCCAGTCTACTAAATGAGCCTGAAAACAGTGGAAAACACTCCTAAGACCATTCACCCGACTCTGTGCTCTCAGATATGAGGCCTTATTCTCTAAACCTCTAAATTTGAGCCTCAGCTAGCTGGAACACAGCCTGTACAGTGGTGTTTTTAGCCTGCTATCTAACGTATCTAAGTCTACATAGCTGGCTACGGGTCCAAATATGGCAGAAGCAGTCTCTAATTTTTCCTTTCTAATCAGCTTCTCTCTCCTGATTCGGAGCAGTTTCAGAGCTGTTGAGAGGTGGAATCTACTCAGCAAGTGAACAGTCAGCTCTTGGAGGTGATGCTGTGTTAAAAGCAGGGTAAATGGGCCAGAATAGGGATCTGATAACCTTACATTTCAATGAAAATCAATGTAAAAAGTCACTTTGGAGCATTTCTATTGGTGTGCCAGATTCACATTTCACATCAGCAGAAAAGCACCAGGACAATTCCAGAGCCTTCTAAGATAATGTCAAAAGCTGATCCGCACCAAGAGCCCTTTGAGCTTCAAGTACGTCTCGGCTTGACCTGGCATCCCTTAAAATCCGAGTCGTTTGCTGTAAAGCACTTTTGGATAAGAGCATCTGCTAAATGTATTAAATGGTTGAATGTTTAATTAATTAGTCCTGCACTTTAGAGCAGGAAGACCACACCAACTTTCAAACATGGTGGTGGTAGTGTGATAGTGAGGGAGTGGGACCCTTCTGAACCTTGTTTGTGACCTTGAGAACTCACTACACCTCTAATAATAACTCCTAGCGTTTAGATGCTTTGAGGTGAAGATGATCATAGAAAGGCCTGATCCTGAATCCTACAACTTTAACTACAAGAAGTGCTCTACAGTTATAGCTGAAGTGAAGGTGGATTGAATGCTGATGAATGTTGGGGATGGGAGTGGGCTGCAGGGGGATGGGGGGGGTGATTATAAAAGTGAGCAGCCGTTTGCTAATTTAATTTCAGACTGCGGATGAATTAATAAACAGGAGCCCTACATTAATCAGGAAGCGTGTAATACGTGGAGAGGTTTTAGGTCTGACTGCCAAAGACGGCTGTTCTCCAGCTATTCCCAGCCTCAGAGTGGAGGATCTCGTGTGAAGGCGGATTGGAGGGTAAAATAAAACCTGAACTGACTTTACAGCTCCTTCACACACACTGTCTGTCTGCCTCTCTCTCTCTCTCTCGGTCTGACTGAAGTGATGCGTCTTTCTTGTCTTGTCTGTTGGTTTTATCTGTCTGCTTCTCTAACTGAGAGAAAGGGTCTCCCTCGCTTAGATTCTCTCTCCCTCTATTGTTATATGGACTCTTACCCATTTTTTTCCTCATTTGAAGGTTGTAACTGTCATATCTAAACCTTTCTAAAAGGTGCCATAGTACCCTAATACAGGAAGATGACAATCACTGGGGTTACACGTGAGCTGTGTCCCAAACTGTGCCCTATTCACTGACCCTACGGAGTCTTGATACTTGACCCTGATGTCAGTGTGGCAAAATCCACCCAATTTGGAGAGAAATCGCCCCAATCTGGCAACACTGGTCCTTAAACAGTTTGGCCGTCGCTCCTCCTCAGAGAAGCTGCGTCCGAATCTTCAATCCAAACAATGAATTATGGGTGCTCCATTTGTACAGGATTTATTATATGTAGTATATATTGTGGTGTCTTATGGGATTGTTACAGTGCAGAATCCCAAAGTAGTGCACTATATAGTGAATAGGGTTTCGGACAGTTTCGGACACCGCTATAGGACGCAGCCCATTACTTTCCCCTGTACTCTCCTATGCTTCTCACCCACTTGCTGTGGTCGTTTGCAACATAGCAAGAACTGTCCATTGGGACAAGGAAGATGAAAAGATCCTATACCTAACAGTTAAGATCACACAAAACCTTCCCTTCACCCACACACTGACCACCCACTGCATCGCAAGCTCTTCACAGGGGTCATCAGGTAGGCACCTCCCTTCATCAGTGTTTCGCTGAATTAAGCCCACGACACCTCCGGAAGGATCTCCAGTGAAGTCTGGCCTCCCAGACCCAGCCACTCCCCTTCAAGCTCACTTGAGTGGGATTTCACAGGATGTTCCGGCAAATGGAAGTGACAACCCCTGAATCTCAAACACTGCTGTTCCTCCGTAAAAGAACAGCCAGCAGAACCAAAACAGAACTGGGAAACGGGCCAATTCCAAAAACTGTTACATCACAGTCTCGACTCATTCTACGTACACCACCTAAAATGTGCATAAACCACTAGAGAAAGCCCTAGTCAGAGCTGGCGAAACAGTACAATAGTAATGAATAAGAGAAACCATATGTGTCCAAATGTTTGTGGACACCCTTCTAATGCATGCATACAGCCACTTGCACACTGCACCTATTGCTGAATGCACACACACACACTTCTTAGAGAGATTAGGGAGGCAGAGAGAGGGGAGAGGGACACAGGGGAGATAGAGAAATAGACATAGAGATATTAGGGAAACAGAGAGAGGGGACAGAGACACAGGGGAGATAGAGAAAGAGACCAAGAGAGATTAGGGAGACAGAGAGAGGGGAGAGAGACACAGAGGAGATAGAGAAAGAGACAGAGAGAGATTAGGGAGACAGAGAGAGGGGAGAGAGACACAGAGGAGATAGAGAAAGAGACCAAGAGAGATTAGGGAGACAGAGAAAGGGGAGAGGGACACAGAGGAGATAGAGAAAGAGACAGAGAGAGATTAGGGAGACAGAGAGAGGGGAGAGGGACACAGGGAAGATAGAGAAATAGACATAGAGATATTAGGGAGACAGAGAGAGGGGACAGAGACACAGGGGAGATAGAGAAAGAGACCAAGAGAGATTAGGGAGACAGAGAGAGGGGAGAGAGACACAGAGGAGATAGAGAAAGAGACAGAGAGAGATTAGGGAGACAGAGAAAGGGGAGAGGGACACAGGGGAGATAGAGAAAGAGACCGAGAGAGATTAGGGAGACAGAGAGAGGGGAGAGGGACACAGGGGAGATAGAGAAAGAGACAGAGAGAGATTAGGGAGACAGAGAAAGGGGAGAGGGACACAGGGGAGATAGCGAAAGAGACCGAGAGAGATTAGGGAGACAGAGAGAGGGGAGAGGGACACAGGGGAGATAGAGAAAGAGACAGAGAGAGATTAGGGAGACAGAGAAAGGGGAGAGGGACACAGGGGAGATAGCGAAAGAGACCGAGAGAGATTAGGGAGACAGAGAGAGGGGATAGAGACACAGGGGAGATAGAGAAAGAGACAGAGAGAGATTAGGGAGACAGCGAGAAAGGGAGATAGGGACACAGGGGAGATAGAGAAAGAGACCGTGAGAGATTAGGGAGACAGAGAGAGGGGAGAGGGACACAGGGGAGATAGAGAAAGGGACAGAAAGAGATTAGGGAAACAGAGAGAGGGGAGAGGGACACAGGGGAGATAGAGAAAGAGACAGAGAGATTAGGGAGACAGAGAGAGAGACTCAGGGGAGATAGAGAAAGAGACAGAGAGATTAGGGAGACAGAGAGAGAGACTCAGGGGAGATAGAGAAAGAGACAGAGAGAGATTGGGGAGACACACAGAGAGAGAGAGAGACACAGGGGAGATAGAGAAAGAGACACAGAGAGATTACAGAGAGAGAGAGGAGAGAGACACAGAGGAGATAGAGTGAGCGAGCAGGAGAAAGAAATAAAGAAAGAGAAACAGTAAAACAAGGGGAGAGAGAGTGTCAGTGAGCGAGCGAGAGAAATAAAGAAAGAGAAACATTGAAACAAGGCGAGAGCGCGAGCGAGAGCGCGAGCGAGAGAAGTAAAGAAAGGGAATCAGTGGAACAGAAGGCGAGAGCAGTTGAAACAGTTTGGCGGGAGCTCAGTGCTGGCCCACCGCCGGTGTTATCGATGTTTCTGACAGAAGATTTTGTAGTTTAATAGAATAAAGCGAAGTGACTGAAGCGTTTATAATTGTGGCGCTGGGTGAAGGATGTGAGCCGCATGCTAACCCGCTAACGCCGAGAGTGGAGCTAAAGCTCGTTACTCCACAGCTCACACCAGAACCTCTCATTCGTCTGAGAGCGTAATCGACAGAAAGTAAACAACTTTTCCGTAATTAAAATCACTTCAGAAGGCAATTTCGGATATAAAGCGCCCAGTGGATGTTTGTCTAAGAGCCGCTCGGCCAGGCCTCGTTTGATTATGAGTCGAAAATCGATCAAACGAAAAATGAATACAAAGCCTTCTCATTCGATTTCACTCTACCGCTCAGCAGCCAATAACCAGCGTCTCGCTTGAGGTGGAAGAAAAGAGGAGAAGAGAAAATGAGAATGGAGGCTGTCTTTGTGCTCACAGTTCTTCTGGAAAAGGCTTTGATTTATTAACTTCAGAGGAAGCTTGTAAAAAGAGGACAAAGACAACAAAGCCTGAAACTGAACAGCTAGAAAATCTACTGTCCATCAGTGAACTTTCGCGTATCTGTGGTAGAACCATGGTCAGCCTATGGGTGATCTAGGAGTGATGTCCAGGTGACTTACAGGTGATTATAAGCTTTAGGTGATACATGGATAATCAGTGGTAGGTTTTTTGAGGAAATCTATGGGTGGTGATCTACAGGTGGTCCAAGGGTGATCCACAGGTGATTTATGGGTGATCAATGGATTATTTACAGGTTATCTATAAATAATTTACAGGAGAACTATGGGTTATCCATGTGTCATTCAATGTGATGTATGGGCTATATATAAGGTCATCTATGGGATTGATGGTTTGTTATGTGTGTGTAATCCATAAATGAACCAATGGGATCTATGGATTGAGTTGTCTAAGGCCATCTAAGTGTAATCTATGGGAGATCTAATGGGATCTATGGGCTGTCTAAGGTCATCTATGGGTTGGGTTGTCTAAAGTCATCTACGTGTGATTTATGGGTTGTCTAAAGTTATGTGTGTGTAATCCATAAATGAACCAATGGGATCTATGGGGTGAGTTGTCTAATGTCATCTATGTGTGATCTATGGAAGATCTAATGGGATCTATAAATTGTCTAAGGTCATCTACATGTAATCTATGGGTTGTCTAAAGTTATGTGTGTGTAACCCATGAATGAACCCAGGGATCTAGGGATAAACCTGGGATCTAAGGATTGAGTTGTCTAAGGTCATCTAAGTGTAATCTATGGAAGATCTAATGGAATCTATGGGTTGGGTTGTCTAAGGTCATCTACCTTTTATTTATGGACAATCTAATGTGAAGTACGGGTTGGATTGTCTAAGGCCATCTATATGTGATCCATTGAATATATAATGGGATCTGTGAGTTTTCTAAGGTCATCTATGTGTGATCTATGGAATATATAATGGAATCTATGGGTTATCTAAGGCCATCTATGTGTGATCTAATAGGATCTATGAGAGGTGTAATGATGATCCATGTGTGATGTTTGTGTGATCTATAGTGATTTGAGGGTGGTGCAAGGGTAATTTTTCCAGTAGGTGCTCTATGGATTCAGGTGAACTATGAGTGGTTCATGGGTGATCCAGTGCAATCTATGAATGAACAGTTATAGATTTATAGACAACCTATGTGTGATCTATGGTTGATCTAAGGTGATCTATGGGTGGTCTACAGGTGATCCTTATGTGACCTATGGATGATTTATGGATGTTCTACAGGTGATCTATGGGTGAACCATGGGTGATGAATGGGTGGAAAGGTAATTAGGAAAGGTAACTCCCCCCGATTTGATTTATTTTCTTATTTATTTCTTCCATTTTAATTCACTTCATTACTGTAATTTATTGTTCTTACCTATAACGGTGAGGTAACCTGAGATGACAGCGTGTTATAATTAAATAAGTGTTAGCAGCCCGTTTCTTTCAGTCTCTCAAAGGAGGCTGTCACAGATGAATCCGACCCAGATTATCCATCACAACAGGGGTTCCAGACTTTCCACGCTCCTTCCATAATTAGCAAACACCTCAACAAGCGCACTGTAATTGGCACTCTAATTGGCCAGGAAGGAAACACAACCAGCCTTTTGTATCCCAGCCGCTTCTGTGTGAGTAAGACTATGTCCTGGAGAGCTGCAAAATGAGAAGGAGGAGGTGAAGAGTGAAGGTGAGGGAGAGAGAAAGAGACAAACGATAGGGAGGAGCAGAGAAGGATGAGACCAGTGTATGGATTTGAAGCATTATACCAATGACTGTAGAAAACATGGACAGCGCAACGTCTCTCAAAAGTGAAGCAACCACAGGTCTAGCGCCTCTGCTGGCTTGTTGCAGTATGATGTGTAGCTCCGCCCATCCTCATTAATATTTTAATGACAAAACGGCCCATTTTCAATCTGTTATTTTTTCTCTCCTCTAAACTGTATTTCCATCTCCAGTAGTCCGTTTTTAAAACCTTTTAAAACCTTATTCTGCTATATCACACTTAGCAGTGAAGTGATTGACAGCCTGAGCTGGAAAAGACATCACCCCCTTTCTGTTCATTACAAGGAGGAGCTGAGTTGTAGCGGAACTTACATAAGCTGCAATTTCACTGTTGAAGCACTGGAATCCAGGGAGAAAGCTGCTCTGCTTCTGCGCTGTAAGCTCAATGAAGGCGGTCTGGGATGCGCTTGGTCTTTGAGAAGGGGGCGTGGTTGGTGTGGCGCAACAGATAACACCACTACCTGCCAGTGAGCAGTGGGCAAGACTCCTTACACTACACTGGCCCACCTCTGTAATACGAGTAACCTTGTAAGTAGCTCTGAAAAAGAGCGTCAGCTAAATGCCATAAATGGAAATGGAAATGTTTATCCAATGAGTAGGTTAGTCTGGCTCTGCCTTGGTCCTCTACTGCACAGACTGTGGTTGCAAATTTGACGATGATGATGATGGCGGACAGTTCTGGCTTCATTTCTATAGAACAGAAGGGACCTGGAACCACGGCGTCCATGTTTTCTATGGTCATTAGCTCACAGAAAAACAGAAAGTGACCAAAACCTTGCAAGAAGACGCAGCCTGACTCTATTTGATGCCTACCACTTAATTACCATTACATGATTCATAATATAATATAATAATATAGTGATGTGTGTCTCTTTCTTGTGCTGTTAGAGATGTTCCTCACAGTGGTTCTCTCTGGAGTTTTCTCATTTTGAGTATTAGTTCTTCTCAGTTGTTCTTCAAGCTTTTAGTTAGAGTTGCTGCTCATAAGTCTTGGTTCCTATCAGTGGTTCCCCCTCATGCTTTTAAAGAGTTTCTCTTTCTAAATCGTGCTGTTGGAGGATTTTGGCTTTTGAGCCCCTCTTTGGTTCCTCTCCATGGTTCCTCCTCCAGCTCTTGGAGAGTATTTCCTTTTCCTTCTTGGTTCTGCTCATGTTCCTCCAGAGTTTCTCTTGGTTCCTCTTTGAGGTTCTCCCTCTTGCTCTTAAAGAATATCTACATATTGAGTCTTGGTCCCTTTCGGTGCTTCTTCTTCTTCATGTTCCTGGAGAGTTTCTCCTTTTGAGTCTCAGTTCCCCCTTAGAGAGTTTCTACCTTGGAGTCTTGGTTCTTCTCAGAGGTTCTTCTTCATGCTTTTAACGAGTTTCTTCTTTTAAGCACCCTGGTTCTTCCTCCTGCTCTTGGAAAGTTGTTCTGCTCAGCAGTTCTTCTTTATGCTCTCAGGGTTTTTCTTGGTCCCTTTCAGTGGTTCTTCCTTTTAAGTCTCGGTTCCCCTTAGTGGATCTTTCATTGATGCTCCAATGGTTCTCGATTGTGCTCTTCGAGAGTACATATGTACATATAAGGCTGAATTGAGTTCTTCTTCCATGGATGGTTATTGAAACCAATGGTAAACCAACGATCATTATCTTAAGACTTGAATCAGGTGAATAAAGGAACAAAGCTAACTGTATCTTCCACAATCGAGTTCAGTCGGAGAGGCTCATTGTTGGCCGGCTCCGTGTTAAACGTGCAGGAAAGTGATTCTTTTCCTCTGCGCCGAGCCTTGAAGGACTCCTGCTATCTTACTGCGCAAGAATCACAAGCAGAGCCTCCTTATCTACCCGCCGCTAGCTGAAAACCTGCGAGTCACGGCCCTCTGCAGAAAGGCTCTGGTGTGTGAGCAAGCCAGAGAGGCTGAGGGCATGCAGGAGATATAAGAGCCGCAGAATGACTGACACATTAGTCATTCTTCCCCCATCCTCCTCTCCTCTCTTTCTTCTCCCGCTCTCTCTATTCAGTTCAGTTTAATTTAGGCTGCTGTATTGGCGGCACAAATAATGGCACATTTGTATTAACAAAGCCTGTGTTACAAAGGTCGGGAACATGAAAGAATAATAAAATAAGGAGTCGTGCATTCTCAAGTCTGTTCTGAAGCCGCTCAGATAGGACAAGTGCTTGTGCATTAAATATTGAAAAAGCAAAACTGGAACAAAGGCAGAAAGAGACAGGGTGGTTCAAAGAAAACTAATAGGGACTGTTGTGTCTGTGCCTGTGCCTTTACTTTTCATGTACTGTGGCATGCAAAACTTTGGGCGCTCCCGGTCAAAATACTGGCTACTGTGTAGTGAAACACTGTGGGAAAAGATATCAAAATCCTGCACCCAATGCTTGGGGCCCAGCCAGAGATGTATAGCAAGAAAGTAGTACTATTCTGGATGAGTTTAATACTTTTACTGCGTTACATGTTTGATGTGCTGTATCGTTACTCGCTACAATTATAAAAATGCTACGAATCATTTCAGACCCACAGTATCACCAGGCCAGAGCGCTAGATGGCGCTGTCACCAGGTTTGATGAAGCCGCCTCAACACTGAGCAGAACAGGCGATGGAGCCGTGAGCGAGCATGCTGCCGTTCTTTCTCTCACCCCGCTGCTGCAGTGAGGACACTAACGCTGGAGCTCTGTTAGTTTATCTCCAGATGAAGAAGAAGAAGAACCACCAGAAGAACCTCCTCCATCTTCACCTCCTTCAAATACTCGTATGTGTCTGAATGGCCTGAGATCTTTCAGCTGTAGTTGAGGTTACAGAGAGTGAAGCTCAGGGTTTGAGCTGCTCTCCTCACTGGTTTTACAGATGAAGCTCTTGTGTGTGGCGGGTCGAGTCAGGTCTGCTCAGCTCTCTCTCTTTTGGGCGAGTTTGTTTAGAGAGTGAACTGAAGACTCGTGTTCATGAACTCTGTCTTCTACAGTCCCGTCCTTCTACTACAGCCAGAGGAACTGAGACAGTGCTTAAGTCTGAGCATCTGAAATAATAGAAACACTGATACTCAGACTTCTGACTGATTTCTGTAAGAACTACAGAACACAGTACTGTACTTTTACTCTCAGTACTTCAGTAGTACAGTTTAGAATAAACTACTTACAAATACTTAAGTACAGAAATGCTGAATACTTTAGTACTTCCACTTAAGTCTGGAGCTTAAAGACACTTCTACTTCTACTCAAGTCACTTTTTTGATAGAGCTCTTGTACTTTTACTCAAGTCTGCCCATTCAGTTCACTACTATTATAATATTCTCCTACTACAAAACCCACTACAGTGTAAAAACTTTAAGTTCCCTAAGGGACTTTTGGAGGTTCTTCAATTTGAAACTCTGAAGGAACCTTCAACTTATACTTTTAACAGTGTACATTGCAACCTCTTCCCCGGGGTAATCAGCCAGTTACTTCTCTCCGTCAGTACTTACCTGGGTTCAGACCACCTCAACCACCAACCACCCTACACTTTAATCATGCTGTGAGCAGAATACAGCACCGACTATGGTCTGATACTGGCTTGACAAGGATCCAGAAGCACAGTACAGCACTACGTTCACGGTCCATTATCTCAAACGCCAAGAAAAATTTAACAATACTGAATAATGAATAATATTATAAGAAATACTAGAGCAGATACAAAACCCATAACTGATACCTACAGGTAGGGTGGCAACGCTATGAGACACAGTACACAATATTTCACAAATTTTTCACATCTTCTTCTTCTTCTTATTATTATTAATTTATGTTGACCCAGGGTTTTTATATTTTGATTTCCAAGAGAACATCTTTAGGATGTAGTAGTTTCCAACATTCAGTGGAATCCATGCTATGAAGAATTGAGGCTGTTCTGAGAGCAAAGGAAGGAGTTACGCCAGATCAGATCAGATCAGATCAGAACTTTTGACAAAGTGAACACTGCACAGTTCAGAAAGTCAACGATTCAATGTATAACCGTTAATCTGAAAATGACTCACTGCTCTGTTAAACTGCTCTGAATAGATAGAAATGATAGAAAGCCCACAAATAAACGTTTAGACTCAGATCTAACTGAAGTCAGGCTGAATTTCACATTCTTTCCTCCATTTTCGAAACTGCTGCTCACTAACTGCTGAGCACCGACACAAGTGTTGACCATAAAAACTGGTATCTGAGGGAGCGAAGTCAAGCGACTGGTGTTAAGAGGAACAGTAAGGAGAAACGAGAGACCGGTTCTGCTGTGTTGGGACTCATAGCCAGCTATCTAGGCTTAGGAAAGTTAGCTAGCAGGCTAAAAACATCAAAGGGTGGACCGTGTTCCAGCTAACTGAGGCCCAAATTACACAGGTTTAGAAGATAAGACCTTATATCTGATAGCACAGAGTCGAGGGATTGGTCTTAGGACTGTTTTCCACTGTTTTCAGGCTCCTTTAGTGGACTGGCTCATCCAGGTTTGCTTGCTCTGCCTTTTAATCGAACATAGCACATCACTAAACTTGCAACTATGGTGGGCTTGTCAGAGCTTGTTTTTTCAGAGCGT
Source organism: Salminus brasiliensis (assembly GCF_030463535.1). Lineage (NCBI taxonomy): Eukaryota > Metazoa > Chordata > Actinopteri > Characiformes > Bryconidae > Salminus > Salminus brasiliensis. The sequence goes on from NC_132879.1 coordinate 6,741,085, forward strand.
GGCATCAGTTGATTTGGGAGTGTTCTAGATACACGCAGAACAGACATTCGACAAATACTGACCTCATTTAGAGATTCCATTAACATTTCAATGTCCTTGAACGTCCCATGTTTTGTCTATTGTCCTCGCACATTTAGCCTAGCAGTGTTTCGTTGTACTGCACAACCCTGTATTAGTGTAACGACAAAGGTGAATTGAACTGAACTGAACTTACTTTGGTCCGGACCACCAATACCTATGCAAATACAATCACGTTCTAGGTATTCTGACTTCTGCAAAACTTGGATTTTAGCACACCAACATATTAGTCAATGCATATGAAACACATCTACACATCTATTAGAAAAAGGACACTTTAAAACATTACTTTTTTGTTTGTATTTTACTCAGTGCTTGAGCCCCTATGATTGCCACTTGCAATGTATCCAATAGGCAGCCGTCTAAGCCCTCACAGCAGATAAAAATCGCCATGCTTATCAATTGTAGATGAAATCTAAGTAGTAGCTGGATGTCTTGGTTAATAATGATGATCATCTGCACAATTCAACCATCTTTTTCACACTGTTGGAAAAAACACTGAATAAAGAAATCTTTACAATGCAAAAATAAGAAGAACCTTTATAAAATGTTTAGGTAAAATGTCTAAAATTTCTGATCTTCCCATAAATATTACATATTATATATGGATTGGATAAGTAATGCCCATGAACAGCTGCTGTGCTGTGATGAGGGGGAATTCCACCTCATAATTCTCTTCTGCCAGACCCCACCCCTCACCCGGAATTAAAAATTCATCAGATCTACACGATTCACATGAAGGCCATATTCATCATTCAAAACGGCCAATTCCAGCAAGAGGTGATGAGTTTGTATGTAAGCAAACCAATTTAGCGCCCAGTGGAACAGATTTAGTGAAATAATTAGAAAACAAATTCCGAGGACAAATAATGAATGCAGACGTTTTCTTGGACTGATGTCTGGATGAGCTGACGTCACCTCTCACCAGCCTGCTCTGAAATCCCTTCAGTGTACTCAACCACATGGGATGGTTGATGGCACAGATGGGATATCTGTCTCTGAAAAGAGGTGCAGAAAATGCGTGGATGGAAACAGCTTTGGCTCAGAAGAAGCCGAATATCCGGACATACAAGCCCGGATCAGGGCCCAGTAAACGAGATGGGGCTAATAGACAATCAGTAGAGAGTGGAAAATTGGAGGCCAGCAAAAAGAAAAAAGGACAGAGAAGAACTATGGCTTATATATAGCACTATATATATATATATATATATATATATATATATATATATATATATACATATACATATACATACATACATACATACATACACACATATATATATATATATATTGCTATATATTGCTGCATATATATATAAAGAACCAGCTGTGAGTGTGAAGAACCTTGTACAGAACCTGTAGGACTGACTTCCTTAAACCTTTAGAGGTCCTTCATGCCTTCGTGCTGTAGAGTACTCGAGTCCAGTCTCAAGAGACCATAAACAAGCAGTCTGGGTCTTGTCTTGGTCTTGACCTCACAGTCTCATAGTCTGGTCTCAGTCTCGGGGTAAGGCGAACTCAGAAACTGAGGACTCGAGAACAGCTGAGTGCTGTGCGTCTGTCTGGGGTATTGTTCATTACAAACTGAAACTTTTTCTCTATGGTTATTGAATAACAGTCGTGTTTAAGAGTGTGAAAATCAATGTGCTTAACAGCTCAACTCTCTGCTCCCTCCATTAAAGCCACCGTACAGCGGGTAGCAGAGGTACTGCTCAATGCCGTTTAGCATCACATAGCGTAAAACAACAGAAACAGAGCAAAGCAGGCCTACGCAGCGCAGAATACATCGCGATGAGTGTGCTTCAGAACGTCATGAAATGTCATGAAATGTCAATTACAAAACTCTGCAGAGGGCTTTTCATTTGAAATCATGGACACAGGAAGGGGAGACGTGATGACGCCAAAGCCAGTCTTTCTGTTTCGGAGCACCAGACAAGAGGGAGGGAGAAATAAGGACAGGGAGAGGAGAGAAGAGAGAAAGCTATAGCTAGCATCTTTCAGCTCGAAAAGTTCACAGTGGGGAAAGATGGCATATGTATAAATGGGTCTGGGGTGGGGAAGAAGAATCACACACACAATCATCACCATCACTAGCTTCCCAAAGTTATACTGCCATAGCTCGACTAGGAATGTGATAATAATGAATACATGTATGAATAATGTGTGTGTGTATATATATATATATATATATATATATATATATATATATATATATATATATATATACCCATTATTATGCTACATATTACTATACACATATACACATATATATATATTATTTATTATTATTATTTGTTTAATTATATTTTTAAATAATAACTGGTTACAAAAATGGTTCTTTATGGCATTTCTCAAAGAACCTTCATTCCTAACAGTGTAGAACTAGTACACTCTAATAAAAGAGGAACCGGTCAAGGGTTTTTAGTCAAGTCAATAGCTCTACGTTCATTAAGAGTGCACCCTACATGATCAGTGTCTCTGACTGTACTATTTATAAGCAGTGTGTTTAAGGGAAATTAACATTTGCATTGAATTTCATAAACCATGGACATGAACATTTCCCCTAAATTCTAAATAAAAATATTACAATTTTGAGCATTTATTTGTGGAAATGACAACTGCACAAAAACAACTGCTCAAATAATTCAAATTTATTATTTTAATAATTATTATAATGCAAAGATGTTACTAATAATAATACTACTAATAATTTGTACTAATACTTGAACTTTAAAAGCATTCAAAAATCCCTATGGTAAAATAACCTTGACTGGCCAAAGCAGCTTTCATGTCTTGGCAGGCTCTCCACTAGTCTTTCACATTGCTGTTGGAACTTCATGCCAGTCATAGTCTGGAAATTCAGGTAACTCAGCTTTGTTTAATGAAATGCCTGGAATACAATGGGTGCCAAACACGTAGAGATGCAAATTGGTCTCTTCATTTTTTCCATCGCTGTGTATATATATATATATATATATATATATATATATATATATATATATATATATATATATATACACACACACACACACACACACAGTATTGTCACTGTCCAATGAAAAGCATGCATCTCCAAAATGGTGACTTCACAAGAGAAGGCAAAAATGCTCTGAACTTTGAATTGAAGTCAATATAGAATAAGAGTTTATCCCAAATAATTTAAAGCATTTTATTGGTCCATTCAGTTATTTCCACAGCGTACAGAAGTAGCTACTGGATTTAAACCATGGAAAAACTAAAAACGGATAAAAATGGAGATACATGGTTTTCATTGGACAGCAGCGATACACATACGGACCCATAACAGCTTAGAACAACTTGGATGTTTAATTGGTTCTTTGTCTGATAAGAGAAATCACTGATGTAGATGGTTCTTCAAACAAGATGTTCCATGAACAATGTTCCTACATGTGCTGTGTGTGTGTGTGTGTGTGAGTGAGTGTGTGAGAGAGAGAGAGAGAGAGAGAGAGAAAGAGAGAGAGAGAGAGAAAAGCGAGATCAGGCCTACGATTCGGTCAGCCTTCCAAACCCACACCAGTCTGCGACAGGCTAATGAAATTAACTCACAATTACGATCGGGTGCAATTACTGTCAGCCTGTCTGAGATAAACATGGCAGGGCTTTATCACAACATATTGATGGACAGGCATTTATTTTGGAGGCCTGAACGCTTTGCACGCACTGCACTGTGGATTTCAACATCAAATTACAGCCAATTGCGGCCACTGAGATCAACTAACAAGAACTCGAGCAGCTGAACTTATAAGGCTAATGTGCTCTGCAGCTGCAGGCCAGTTCAAATTGGCCAGCTGGCAGCTCCAAGATGGTTAGAAGAACGCTCAGATGTACCAGGCGGAAAGAGCGAAGTGGAGAGAGAGAGAGAGAACGAGAGAGAGAGAGATCGATTATATATTAAAACATCTCGGATTTGGCTCCTGTCCTGCACTCTCTACTTGTTGAGTTTCAGTTCCTTCTCTGTTCTTCTGATCTCTTCCTGGAAGTCAGCAGGAGGGGATTATCCAGGATTGACTTTTAGGAAAAGATGAGCAGGGTTAGCTTAGATGTGTTATCTCTCACCAACACCACTCTCAAATGGCCCTCTCTCTCTCTCTCTCTCTCTGTACCTGTCCAACTCTCCAGTTTATCAGACTGTCAATGATAAACATGGCAGGCTCTTCCTCGTGTCCGTCCACCTGCCACCTGTCTGGCTCTCCTCTTGTCTGGCTCTCTCTCTCTACCCGGCGATCCATCAGCCTGGCTCTCGTCCTGTCCGCTTCTGGCCCTGTCTGACACTGCACCTGCTTGGTTCTCCACCTACCTGGATCTCAACCTGCCTGAAGCTCCAACTGCCTGTATTACCAACTACCTGGCTCACCAAAAGGCTGGTGAATTCTGAAGGATCCTTCAAGGATCTACGTTCTTCTCAGTGGTTCGTCCTCCTGATCTTACAGAGTTTCTTGGTTCTTCTCGTTGGTTCTTTCCTCGTGTTTTAGGGAGATTCTCCTCTGAAATCTTACTTGCTCGCAGTGTTTTCCCTTTTGAGTCTTGGTTCCTTTCACTGATTTGTCCTCATGCTCTTAAGGAGATTCTCTGTTCAGTCTTATTTGGCCTCAGTGGTTATTTCTCATGCTCTTAGAGAGCTTCTCTTTTGGAATTTTAGCTCATCTCAGTGGTTCTTCCTCAAGCTCTCTTCCTTGGAATTGTAACAGCTCTCAGATCTTCTTCTTCATGACATATAGAGTGTTACTCCATTTGAGTTCTTCCTTATGCTCTCAGGGTGGGGGGATTCCTTTTGAGACACTACTGACACTTTACATAAATACCAATATATGCACATATTTATTCAGTAGTGTCACCTGTCTGCTTCATTCCTTACTCTTTATAACTGCACTGCCTTTCATCTCTGGTTAGTTTCAAATGCATGTTTTTATTTATTAATTTCATAAATAAATAGAATTCATCCATATTATTGTAATTATTGTATTAGTGTGCTGTAGTGTGCAATTGCTACTGGCTGCTAACTTTCCTTTGGGACCAATAAAGTATCTATCAACCTATTTATCTATTTATCTATCTGTCTATCTATCTATCTATCCATCCATCTGTCTATCCGTCTATCTATCTGTCTATCCATCCATCTGTCTATCCGTCTGTCTATCCATCCATCCATCCATCCGTCTGTCTATCTATCTATAGATCTATCTATCTATCCATCTATCTGCCTGTCTGTCTATCTGTGTATCTATCTATCTATCCGTCTGTCTATCTATCTATCCGTCTGTCTATCTATCCGTCTGTCTATCCATATGTCTGTCTATCCATATGTCTGTCTATCCGTCTGTCTGTCTATCTATCTATCTATCTGCCTGTCTGTCTATCTGTGTATCTATCTATCTATATACGCTGCTCAAAAAAATAAAGAGAACACTTAAACAACACAATATACAGTGGGGAGAACAAGTATTTGATACACTGCTGATTTTTCAGGTTTTCCCACTTGCAAAGCATGTAGAAGACTGTAATTTTATCATAGGTACTCTTCAACTGTGAGTGATGGAATCTAAAACAAAAATCCAGAAAAATACATTGTATGATTTTTAAATAATTAATTTCCATTTTATTGTGGGAAATAAGTATTTGATACACCAGAAAAAGAAACTTAATATTTGGTACAGAAACCTTTGTTTGCAATTACAGAGATGAGACGTTTCCTGTAGTTCTTGACAAGGTTTGCACACACTGCAGCAGGGATTTTGGCCCACTCCTCCATACAGATCTCCTCCAGAGCCTTCAGGTTTCGTGGCTGTCGCTGGGCCACACGGACTTTAAGCTCCCTCCAAAGATTTTCTATTGGATTCAGGTCTGGAGACTGGCTAGGCCACTCCAGGACCTTAAGATGTTTCCTACGGAGCCACTCTTTAGTTGCCCTGGCTGTGTGTTTTGGGTCGTTATCATGCTGGAAGACCCAGCCACGACCCATCTTCAGTGCTCTTACTGAGGGAAGGAGGTTGTTGGCCAAAATCTCACGATACATGGCCCCATCCATCCTTCCCACAATACGGTGCAGTCGTCCTGTCCCCTTTGCAGAAAAGCATCCCCAAAGAATGATGTTTCCACCGCCATGCTTCACGGTTGGGATGGTGTTCTTGGGGTTGTACTCATCATTCTTCTTCCTCCAAACATGACGAGTGGAGTTTAAACCAAAAAGTTCTATTTTTGTCTCATCAGACCACATGACCTTCTCCCATTCCTCCTCTGGATCATTCAGATGGTCATTTGCAAACTTCAGACGGGCTTTGACATGCGTTGGCTTGAGGAAGGGCACCTTGCGTGCACTGCAGGATTTTAATCCTTGACGGCGTAGAGTGTTACTGATTGTTTTCTTTGAGACTGTGGTCCCAGCTCTATTCAGGTCATTGACCAGGTCCTGCCGTGTAATTCTGGGCTCATTCCTCACCTTCCTCAAGATCATTGATGCTCCACGAGGTGAGATCTTGCATGGCGCCCCAGACCGAGGGAGATTATCCATTATTTTGCATTTCTTCCATTTTCTAATAATTGCACCAACAGTTGTTGCCTTCTCACCAAGCTGCTTGCCTATTGTCCTGTAGCCCATCCCAGCTTTGTGCAGGTCTACAATTTTATCCCTGATGTCCTTACAAAGCTCTCTGGTCTTGGGCATTGTGGAGATGCTGGAGTCTGACTGATTGAGTGTGTGGACAGGTGTCTTTTATACAGGTAACGAGTTCAAACAGGTGCAGTTAATACAGGTAATGAGTGGAGAACAGGAGGGCTTCTTAAAGAAGAAGTAACATGTCTGTGAGAGCCAAAATTCTTACTGGTTGATAGATGATCAAATACTTATTTCCCACAATAAAATGGAAATTAATTATTTAAAAATCATACAATGTATTTTTCTGGATTTTTGTTTTAGATTCCATCACTCACAGTTGAAGAGTACCTATGATAAAAATTACAGTCTTCTACATGCTTTGCAAGTGGGAAAACCTGAAAAATCAGCAGTGTATCAAATACTTGTTCTCCCCACTGTAGCTCCAAGTAAATCAAACTTCTGTGAAATCAAACTGTCCATTTATTAGCAAGACACACTCAATAAAGGAGTGGTTCTGCAGGTGGGGACCACAGACCACTTCTCAGTACCTATGCTTTCTGATGTTTTGATCACTTTTGAATGTTGGTGGTGCTTTCACACTCGTGGTAGCATGAGACGGACTCTACAACCCACACAAGTGGCTCAGGTAGTGCAGCTCATCCAGGATGGCACATCAATGCGAGCTGTGGCAAGAAGGTTTGCTGTGTCTGTCAGCGTAATGTCCAGAGGCTGGAGGCACTACCAGGAGACAGGCCAGTACACCAGGAAATGTGGAGGAGGCCATAGCAGGGCAACAACCCAGCAGCAGGAATGCTACCTCCGCCTTCGTGCAAGGAGGAACAGGAGGAGCACTGCCAGAGCCCTGCAAAATGACCTCCAGCAGGCCACAAATGTGCATGTGTCTGCACAAATGGTTAGAAACCGACTCCATGAGGATGGTATGAGGGCCCGACGTCCACAGATGGGGGTTGTGCTTACAGCCCAACACTGTGCAGGACGCTTGGCATTTGCCAGAGAATACAAGATTTCACCACTGGCGCCCTGTGCTCTTCACAGATGAAAGCAGGTTCACACTGAGCACATGTAACAGACATGACAGAGCCTGGAGACGCCGTGGAGAGCGATCTGCTGCCTGCAACATCCTTCAGCGTGACCGGTTTGGCAGTGGGTCAGTAATGGTGTGGGGTGGCATTTCTTTGGAGGGCCGCACAGCCCTCCATGTGCTCGCCATAGGTAGCCTGACTGCCATTAGGTACCGAGATGAGATCCTCAGACCCCTTGTGAGACCATATGCTGGTGCGGTTGGCCCTGGGTTCCTCCTAATGCAGGACAATGCTAGACCTCATGTGGCTGGAGTGTGGCAGCAGTTCCTGCAAGATGAAGGCATTGAAGCTATGGACTGGCTCACCCATTCCCCAGACCTAATCCAATTGAGCACATCTGGGACATCATGTCTCGCTCCATCCACCAACGTCACGTTGCACCACAGACTGTCCAGGAGTTGGTCTCATCAGAAGCATGCCCAGGCGTTGTAGGGAGGTCATACAGGCACGTGAAGGACACACACAATACTGAGCCTCATTTTGACTTGTTTTAAGGACATTACATCAAAGTTGGATCAGCCATCAGTAGTGTGTTTTTCCACTTTCATTTTGTGTGTGACTCCAGGCCTCCATTGGTTAATAAATTTGATTTCCATTGATGATTTTTGTGTAATTTTGTTGTCAGCACATTAAACTTTGTACAGAACAAAGTATTCAATGAAAATGTTTCATTCATTCAGATCTAGGATGTGTTATTTGAGTGTTCCCTTTATTTTTTTGAGCAGTGTATGTCTGTCTATCAGTCTGTCTATCTATCTATATATCTGTCTATGTATCTGTCTGTCTGTCAGATTGACTGACTGACTGACTGACTGTCTATCTATCTATCTATCTATCTAGGTTCCTCATTTTTGTTCTTTTCCTCAGAGGTTCTTTTCTCATGTTCCAAAGGAGATTCTTTCCCTTTCTTATTCGGAAACTTCAGTACCTCTTAGATTAGAGAGTTGTTCATCTTGCTCCTCTCACAGGTTCTTCCTCATGCTCCTGCAGAGGTTCTTTTTTGGAACCATAGTTCATCGTAGTAATTCTTCCTCATTCTTGTAGAGAGGTTCTTCCACGTTTTGATTTCTCTCAGTGGTTCTTCTTCATGCTCTAATGAAGATTCTCCTTTTAAAGCTCAGCTCCTCTAGGCTTTTTTTTCTCTCATGCTCTTAGAGAGTTTCTTCCTTGGAATCATAAAACCACTCAGATTGTCTTCTTCATGGAGTCAGGAAGGTTCTCCTTCGGAGTCTTGGTTCTTTTCAGTAGTGCTTCCTCATGCTCTTAGGTTTTTTTCCTGACCTGATCTGCCTCCGTGATGCTCATTAGGGGGCTGTATTCACCGTTCTGTAAAGCTGTTTTGGGGTCTGTGGCTGCTGGAGAAGGTGCCATGCAAATAGACCTGAAATAAGGATGCTTCACAGGACACTGCTAGTCCTATTACAGTGTGTCTTGGCTGCTGTCCAGACTTTGGAACGCACATAGGGTAATTTATTGAGCAGCATTTTGAAAAACCCACAGACATCTCCAGCAATTCTACACAGTTTGCCAAAACTGTCAGGCTTGCTTAAGCCAAAGTGGCTTCAGTACTGAAGCTCCTGTCCTCCTGTTCACTCTCTCCAGGGTTGCTTATTCAGTTGTGGTCGGAAGTTTAGAAACACTTATCATAGAAATAAATGTCATGGCAATATCGGGCACTCAACAATTTTTTAAGACTGTTCTATTTTCTGGGATAGAATGATTGACCTATATCTTTACAGAGAAAAATGAGAATTTGGGGCACAAGGTTTTATTTATTTATTATTATTATTTTTTTTTTTGGGTGGTCAGCAAGGGGTCTAATTATACATGTGTATACAAGTGTGCAAAATATCCATACACCCACTTAATCATTACGTGGTGCTGTAACTTGTCCAGACCAAGACCTCTTAACTTCCTGCTAGTGATCATGATGGACTACAGCTGGTAGCTTCTCTGAGCCACAGGATTTGACCAACAGCATTCATTGGATTGACCAAAACATGGTACAATACGCTTATTGCAAATCTGAGAAGGATGATCATAGAGCCTCTAAGCAACTGCAGATTTTAAGATTTCATCAGTTTTACCAAGGTGTTCAAGGTCTGGAATAAGAACCGCACCGCCACCTTCAGCTGAGAAAATAATTGGTTTGGTTGGTCAGGAACAACCCAAGAACCACAAGCTGCTGTAACACCACTGTAACTGTCCTCAGTCAAGGAGATTTACCTCACCATGGACTGACAGGCTGTCATGCAGGAAAGAGGCCCCTGCTCCAAAACAGACACCTTCAAGCTCGGCTATTGTTTGAAGTTGTACCACGTGGACAAAGGAAAAGGCTTCAGAAGGAACAACGGTGTGTTTGGAGGAGTAAATGTGAGCCATTCAACTCCGAGAACCCTGTACCGACTGTACAAATACAAGCTAGATCTTTACTCTGCTCTCAGAACTGGAACTAACTGCAGAAATCAGCACAGAGTGTCTCTCTGCCTCACCCACCATCGCCCTGGAGAAAGAGTAAGCAACTTTTTCCCCTAACAAAGTCAAACAGCTTCTTTTTATAGTCGTCATGTGGGTGTTTAAAAGCTCAGAAATGAGGCTGGACACTGCTGACACACAACCTTAAATGGTCACAGTGGAGGAAACATTTTCTCCTGAATACAGATGTTCTCGGCTCACAAGTGGAAAACCCACAGTGAAAAAGACGAGGCTGAGCTTTATTAGGACAGAACAGTCAGTCTGATCCAGATCCGGCATCGCAAAATCAGCCATGAAAATCAGCCTCAATTGACCACAATGATTCTGCAATTGTAAATATATATAGGCTACAGAGTAGTTCTATAACTCCAGACTGTACATACTTTGTTATTAGCCTCCTTTCACCCTGTTCTTCAATGCTCAGGACTGACCACCACAGTGGTGTGTCATTCCCTGTGCTCTGTGGTGGTCAGTCCTGTGAGGTCCTGATCACTGAAACACTGGTGCAAGGAGGCTAACAGAGTCTGCAGAGAACCAGATTACCGGACTACAGTCTGCAATTACAGAACTACACAGTGCCCTTTTGTGGGAAGTGGAGCTGATATGAGGGGCTGAGTTCATTCCAAACCAGGGGTGGTCATAATATTCTGATGTTACAGCTGATTGGTGTACACTAAGTACCACTGTGTGTAAGCTTTTGGGCACCCTTGGCCAAACTGAATATTTTGCTGATGTTTGAAGAGAACATATGTAAAAACCCAAGTTCTGAAAGGTACAAAAAAGTCCTAGCTCAGTACAAAAGTAAAGAAAAACTGTACTTAAGAACTAAAATATTGTATCTGTATCTACTGGAGGATTATTATTATTTCTCCTACTTCCACTTTGACTTCTCTACATATTCTGGATGAGTTTAATACTTTTACTGCATTACATGTTTGATGTGCTGCATTGTTACTTGCTACAATTATAAAAATGCTACGAATCATTTCAGACCCACAGTATCACCTCCAGAGCACTAGATGGCGCTGTCACCAGGTTTGATGAGGCCGCCTCAACACTGAGCAGAACAGGTGATGGAGCCGTGAGCGAGCATGCTGCCGTTCTTCCTCTCACTCCGCTGCTGCAGTGAGGACACTAACGCTGGAGCTCTGTTAGTTTATCTCCAGATGAAGAAGAAGAAGAACCACCAGAAGAACCTCCTCCATCTTCACCTCCTTCAAATACTCGGATGTGTCTGAATGGGCTGAGATCTTTCAGCTGTAGTTGAGGTTACAGAGAGTGAAGCTCAGGGTTTGAGCTGCTCTCCTCACTGGTTTTACAGATGAAGCTCTTGTGTGTGGCAGGTTGAGTCAGGTCTGCTCAGCTCTCTCTCTCTTATGGGCGAGTTTGTTCAGAGAGTGAACTGAAGACTCGTGTTCATGAACTCTGTCTTCTACAGTCCTTCTACTACAGCCAGAGGAACTGAGACAGTGCTTAAGTCTGAGCATCTGAACTAATAGAAACACTGATACTCAGACTTCTGACTGATTTCTGTAAGAACTACAGAACACAGTACTGTACTTTTACTCTCAGTACTTCAGTAGTACAGTTTAGAATAAACTACTTACAAATACTTAAGTACAGAAATGCTGAATACTTTAGTACTTCTACTTAAGTCTGGAGCTTAAAGACACTTCTACTAATACTTAAGTCACTTTTCTGATAGAGCTCTTGTACTTTTACTCAAGTCTGTTCCTACCAAAGTTGGTGAGACTCCCACAAATCCCAGGACATGCTGCTTTTCCATCAGCAGCCGGAGCCCTATAGATTCTGGAGCCGGAGCTGGAGCCCCCCCCCCAATCACTTTATTGTGATGCTGGCCAGCACGGGCGTCTTCTAGCCGATGCATCAGAGCTGGGTACCTGGCACTTTCTCATGAGTGCATTGGTTGCCCGGTGATGTTGCATCAGCGGTAGTACTGAAAGAGGTGATGGCTGGTTGTGCATGGAGAAGGCATGTGCCAGTCCTCAACATCCCAGTGTCTGGAGCACTACCTGTGATGGGGGGGGTGACTAACGAGTGGGTTGGGTAATTGGCTAATCTAAAATTGGTGAGGAAATTGGGTAAGGAATTGGTCCAGGGGTGCTCAAAATTACATACAAGTATATGTACGTATTTGTGAGTATATTGTGTATATTTGTGTGTGTGTGTGTGTGTGTGTGTGTGTGTGTGTGTGACATTTGTTATAGTGTTTCAAGGACAATAGTAGTATTATAGTAATTCATCCTGACAGGAAAGCACACACACATACACACACACACACACTTTGAACAGTCCAGTGTGCCAGCGGATAGAAACAGTTTGTTTAACAGACTTCTCCAGGCTTCAACAGAACTCTATAAAAGCCTCTGAATAGACACTGTCAGGCTGTCTGCCTCTCACGCACACACAGACAGACAGACACTGGGGTGTCTGGGGGCGTTGGTTGTCATCACACAGCAGCCCCTCTATCATCTGTTCCCAATAAATCTATGAGCTGATGTTGTAAAAGTTCACCGTCATCAGTTTTGCAATGCTACATCTGATTATAATGATGAGAATAAGCTTCAGTATGAGCTCACTTTGATTGTGGAGACAAATTTCTCAGACTTCAGTCAGTAAAAACCACTGTATGAGCCAATGACTGTAGATAAACATGGCTGCTGTGATTGTAAAAAGCCCTATACAAATCAATTTTAATTCAATTGAACTGAAGACAAAGGTTTATCTAAAGTATTGGGACACCTGCTCATTCATTGTTTATTGCAAAATCAAGGTCAAATTTAAAAAATCAAAAAAATCACTGTCTCTACTGTCCAGGGAAAGCTTTCTACTGAATATTGGAGGAGCATTGATGTGGGGATTTGAATGCATCCAGCCACAAGAGCATTAGTAAGGTCAGGATGTTGGATGACCACCACCTCACCTTATCATCCCCCAACTCCCCACCTCATCCCAAAAGTACTGGATGAAGCTACAACCATCATTCCAGAGAGCACAGTTAGTTCCACTGCTCCACAGCTCAATGCTGGGGGTCTTCATACCCCTCTAGTCCACACCTGGCATTAGGCAGCAGCATGGTGCCAACAGGTCCATGTTTATCTGCTTCAGAGAGTCCTATTCTATTGGTAAGACTTATCTACAGGAACTAGACAAGCTCTGTGTGTGTGTGTGTGTGTGTGTGTGTGTGTGTGTGTGTGTGTGTGTTTGCGCATTTGTACATCTGTGTCAGCAATGGGTGAAACTTAAAGTTAGATGAATTTATTCATCAGAACGGGTGTCCACAAACTTTTGGACAAAGTGTATCATGGCCAATCAGATTAGTTAACGTTGCACTCCAGCCAGAACCTGTTGTAAGCGTGCCTGCATGCATCCTACAGTGGTGTTGAATTAGCTTCTAGAGGGAAATGTTCCACTGTAAAGTCTAGGAAACTCCCTTCTGATGATGGATCTTGAAGAAACATCTGAAAACTACAGTTGCTGTTGGAGGAGCTTGATTTGTGAGAGAACACTTAAGGATAGGACAGCAAATCCTGAATCCTGACAGACCACTGTTACACCAATTTGGCCTCTGCACATTAACAATCTGACCAGTTAGTAGAGATCTACACTTCATCAGTACACACCAGTGACCCAGTTCCACTGGTCTCCATACATTCCCATGCCATAACAGTGCCTCCGCCATGTTTGACAGATGATGTGGTATGCTTTTGACCCTGAACCCCTGATGTTTAGATGATTTCCATCATTGTCATCTGATCTTTCAGTTCATGAGCATTTACCACCAAGCCAACATGCTCATGTTGGGCTCACATGGGTGGAACGTGGGTTAGGTGGGCTCCAAGTGGGCTCCAGGGTTTGTACATGCGTTTTTACTGGAAGAGCTTCCCAAGTGGGCCCCATCGTTACAGCCCATCTAAATCTCACATGGATCCCATCATGGATCTCATCATGGGTCCCATCATGGACCCCATCATGGATCCCATCCCATCATTTTTAACCCATCCAGGTCCCATCACTGACCCTGGAGGGCATCCATATGTAGGGCCAATGTGAAACTCTAGGACTATACTTTCTGGTTCCCAGTTGGGCTGCCCATACAGGCCCCACATGGACATGTTAGCTGGGCAGTGGTTTGCATCTTGGAGTAAACCCTCTGTGTTTACAGTAATGAAGGCGTGTCTTAATTGTAGGCTTTGATAATGACATGCCTTCCTCCCCCAGAGTGCTCTGAGCCTGGAAATAGCTACGAGGTTACATCACACAGACCTACCGAGGTAATACTGACGACATTCAGAGAGGCAGAGGTACATTCGGGGTAGAGTCTGTCCCGTTCTCACTCTCCCACACACACTTCCCCACTCCATACTGATATACACACACTCTCACGGTTGAATAAGTGAAAGAGGGGCAGCATAATGGATGGCTGCAAAGTCACAGTGACACACACACACACACACACACCTGTCAGAAAGCTGGGTAAAGGTGACAGTGCAGCAGCAGCCTGACAGAGCTATAGAGGAAAACACCCCCAGCCTTCAAACACACACATATTAGACTGTCACACCACAGACACACCAGTTACATATCTATCTCTTTTAGACTCTCTCTCTCTCTCTCTCGGTTCAGTTCAATTCTAGATAGCTTTTACATATACAGTCAGGTGCAGAAGTATTTGGACAGTGACTGTGTCTGTAATGTTCTCTAGGTACATCACCTCAATGGACTTCAAATGCAGCTATAATTCAAGGGCTTGAACACCACCACTAAATTAACCGTTTAGGACTTACACTCATTTACACACAGTCTCTCCATTTCCATCTCAAATGTAACTGGACAACTGGCTGATGAGCTGTTTCATGGCAAATTAAGGCGAGAAAAGGTCTGTGTTTGATTCCAGTGGTTGAATTTGCATCTGGTAGCTGTTCATGGGACTTTAGGGAACTTCAGGATTACAGCACAGCTCAGCAACATCCAAAATAACCTGAAAGGTGATCATACAATTACATACACTATATGTGCAAATGTTTGTGGACACCCCCTCTACTGAATACATTCAGCTACTTTAAGTTGCACCTATTGCTGACATAAATGTACTCTAAATGTACGCTGTCTAGTAAGCATGAACCTATTGGCAGCATGCCAAATGCCAGGTGTAGACTAGAGGGGTATAAAGCCCCCCAGGAATTGAGCTGTGGAGCAGTGGAACTGAGATCTCTGGAGTGATGAATGGTGCTCCATCCAATACTTTTGGAATGAATTGGGGGTGAGGTGGGGTGATGGTCATCCAACATCCTGACCTCACTAATCCTCTTGTCTTTTGCTGAATGCCATCCAATTTTCACAGTAATGCTCCAGCTCTAGTAGAAGACCTTCTTCCCTGGACAGTAGAGACAGTTACTCCAACAAAAGCATGATAAACTCTTACCACTGATACCCTTGATTTCAGAAGAAACAATGAATAAGCAGTTGTCCCAATACTTTTGTCCATATAATGTATCCTTGTTTTAACAAACAAGTGACCAAAGCAGACCGAACTCACAGTCTGCTATAATTTTTCTATTGATTTGAGGTAGGGGGGCATTAGGGTCAACAGACGCTGTCGGACTACAAAGTCTAAGACTGTTCAAAAACAAACTGCAGCCACATCTTTACATCTATATTTCAGAGTCTTACAGGTTTTTGCATTTCTCTGGGGCTCTAATTTGCAGTTAGCATCGACGCCATCAATCCAACAAAAAGCTAAATTATAGCCGCAGAGCGTTCACCCGGCCAGAGCTAAATTGCTACCATTACTGCTGTAGCATCAATGGACCTGGCAGCACTAAAACCCTGAACTGCTCCGGCCAGGGCAAGACCCTGAGAAAGAGAAACTTGTCTCTTTAAAGAGCCCAGAGAACAGATTGAACAAATCGATAAGGGAACGAGGACAGAGTCAAATGAATACGGAAAACGACTGCAAAGTGCAAAGACTTTCCGAGAAAAGCACAGCAGCTCGGAAGATCAGGATCTGAAGGCAAGCACTGGGCGGGAAAAATCCGTAAATATTTGAACATAGAGTTTCACCTGAAGGGAGAATAATGCATGTGGGTACCATACAAGTATGTATTAGGTATTGGGTCTGGGAGATCTGGTCAAAAATCTTTAAGTATGGGGTTCAAATTTGGCCTAATTAGTCCGGAGGAGGTTATAGATACAGGAATTCATACCTTTTTGGTATCCATTGGTCACATTTCCAACCCACCCTTCCAGGAACCGGGAACTTATTGTATACATATTTATTTACATCTACTCCCATATATATGTACATTTTTTCTGAACATTCGCATACACACACACACACACACATATAGATACACACATACACGCACAAAAACCCTTTGGAATTTTATGGTTTTCTGCATTTAATTGCCATAAATGGGATCTGATCCTCATCCAAGTCAAGTGTATAAAAAATATAATGTGCCTAAAATAATAACATGAAAAAAATCTGCTCATTAATGTCTTCATTGAGAACAACCATAAAAACCTGGACAAAGTATGTGAACCCTTAAGTTAATGATCTCAAAGCTAAAAAAGCTAATTGGAGTCAGGCTTATCTGGAATCTTTTTAAGAAAATGAGTTGTGAGCTACTTTGACTGATAAAAAAACACTCATTTTGAGTTTGCTCTGCACCAGAAGGATACAAATCTGTGTTTGCCAGTCTACAGTAAGCTACAAATGGACACAATATGGGACTGGGGCTACTCTGCCAAAAAGTGGGCACCCAGTCAAAATGACCCCAAGAACACAACAGAGACTCATTGGTACAGTGAGTCATTGGTACAGGCTAACATCTGTGTTCATGAGTCTACAGTCCGTAAAAACCTTGAACAAGCAGGGTGTCTATGGCAGGACACCACTAAGGAAACCGCTGCTTACTAAAAAGAACATTGCTGCAAGCCTGAAGTTTGCGAAAGACCACACTGACTCTCCACACCGGTATCAGCAAAATCTTTTGTGGACAGATGAAACTATTTGGAAAAAATATGCAGCACTACATCTGGTGTAAAAAAGGCACTGCACATCACCGTAAAAAGATCATCCCAACTGTAAAGTATGGTGGAGGGAACATCATGATTTAGGCCCGCTAAGATGAATTTCACAAGTGTATCAAAACATTTTACAGGGTAATGTGAGAGTGTCTGTACGTCAGCAGAAACTCTGTAGAAGTTGGGTAAGGCAACAGGACAATGACCCAGAACACTGAAGCCACAACAGAATGGCATCTGAAAAACAAAATCTGCCTTTTGATGTAACCAAGTCAGAGCCCAGGTCTCAACTCTATAGAAATGCTATGGATTGACTTGAAGAGACTGAGCTTAAGCAGTTCTGTCAGAAAGAATGGGCTAAAATTCCTGAACGATTTGCAGGTCTGATCCACAGCTACAGGAAGCATCAGGTAGAGGTCATTGCTTCCGGGGGGGAGGTGGTCAACCAGCTATTAATTCCAAGGGTTCACTTACCTTTTGAATGTTGAATGAGTATGTTTAATAAAGACCTGCAAGATCCTTTTTAATGTTAATATTATATTTTTCAATACGCTTGACTTGGATGAGAATGAGATCACATTTTATGACAAATTAATGCAGAAAACCATCAAATTCCAAAGGGTTCATTTTGGGTTTTTTGCCACTGTATATACACACAAACACTTTTGCACTGGAAGCTGATATTCTTTTTCTTATAAAAGTCCTTTAAAATTTCCTTTAGTAAAGGCATTTTTACTGCATGCCTAGCATGCAAGGCAAGCTGGAGATTCTCCACCGGGGACACAGTTACTGTATTTTCTGTCTCCTGATTATTTAAAGTGGTTACATGGATTCTGTTACTACCCAACCCTGAATACAATATACAAAAGAGTCTATATGGAAATGTTTATGTAGCTTACTGCGCTAACTGTAAGCTGTGGTTGTGTGAAATTATGATGGTGTTCGAGAGATATTTGTTATTATGTTTAGTGTTAATATATTATTCTACAATAGATTGAGTATTTTTTCCCTCGAACATCTACACACAATCACCCAGAATTACAAAGTGAAAACAGGTATGTAGAAAATAAGCAAATTTTATTTTACTGACAAGAATAGGTTATTAAGGGGTTACATATCTTAATATCATACACACCCATAGTCTAACACTCGGTTGATGCACATTTGGCAGCAATTACAGCTTCAAGCCATCTTGGGAAAGAAGCTGCGAGCTTGGCACAGTAGTTTGTGCCATTTTTGCCCGTTCCTCTAGGAATATCCTTGCAAGCTCCGTCAGGTCGGATGGGGAGCGTCTGTGCACAGCAATTTTCAGCTCCTTCCACAGATGTTCGGCTCAAGGACATTCACAGACTTTCTCTGAAGCCACTCCTTTGTTCTCTTGGCTGTGTGCTTTGGGCCGTTGTCATGTTAGAAGGTAAACCTTTGCCTCAGTCTGAGGTCCAGAGCGCTCTAGGGCAGGTTTTCTTCAAGGTTCACTGTGTACTTAGCTGCATTCATCTTTCCCTCCATCAGGACTAATCGCCCTGGTCTCACTGCTGAAAAACATCCCCACATCATGATGCTGCAATCGCTATGCTTCACTATAGGGACGGCATTAGCCAGATGCTGAGCGGTGCCTGGTTTCTGGTTTTCATCAGACCGGAGAATCGTGTTTCTCATGGTTTAGGAGTTCTCTAGGGGCCTTTTGGCAAACTAAGGAGTGGCTTCCGTCTGGCCACCCTACCACTAAGGCGTGATTTGTGGAGTGCGGCCTGATCTTCTGTAAGGTTCTCCCATCTTCACATGGATACAACAGAGGGACCTTGGGTCCCTGCTCACTTGGCCGGGCGACCAGGTCTAGGAAGATTCTTGGTGGTTCCACACTTCTTCCATTCATCAATGATGGCAGCCACTGACTTTGTGACTTGTGAAGCTACAGCAGTTTTCATGTACCCTTCTCCACATCTATGCCATGAAACAATCCTGGTTCTGAGGTCCGCAGATAATTCCTTTGACCCCATGGCTTGGAGTTTGCTATGGGACAACTATGGGACCTTATATAGGCAGGTGTTGGCAATCCCCAACAGTGTCCAATCCACTGAATTTAGCACAGGTGGAGCTGTAGAAACATCTCAAGCAGTATCAGTGGACACAAAATGCACCTCAGCTCAAAGGATGTGCACATTGGTATATTCCATTTTGATTTAATAAATTAAATAAATAAATAAAAAAAACCTGTCTAATCGAGCAGACCAGCATCAGAGATAAGATTCCACCATCCTCTAGAAATGCTAACGTAGCTAATCAGAAGTGAAAACCAGCAGGTCTCAATTAGCATAGCGGGATTAGCATAATGGTAATAAGGGGCTGCTGGACTTCACTCTTCATTATCCACTTCAGCACCAGCTCCTTTAAAATCTCAACCGCCGCCGTCCACACTCTTCAGAATAAGAATGGTGGATCGGAAGGAACGGCTGAAGAAAAAGAGGAGATATGTAGCTTCCAGCAGACAGACAGCAGAGAGATGAGATGCTTTGAAAATGGGGATACAAAAATATGAAAAAAAAAAATGTGTATATATATATATATATATCACAAAGCCTGAAAGATCACACAGAGCTTGAATTCAGCTCAGTTCAGCCTTAATCAGACAAAACCACCTCAGCATCTTTCATCACACACTTCACACAGGAGGAACCCTCAACAGAAACGTCTCTACTGTCCAGGGAAGGCTTTCTATTAGATTTTGGAGCATTGCTGTGATGATTTGATTGCTTTCAGGATCACAAGCATTAGTGGGGTCAAGACGTTGGATGATCACCACCCCACCTCACCCCCAACTCATCTCAAAACATCTCGCATAGATCCACAGGTCAATGCTGGGTGCTTGCCTATAGGTTCATGTTTATCTGCTCCAGAGAGTCCTATTCTATTGGCAGTACTTTCTCTACAGGGACTAGACAAGCTCCCAGCCAACATGTGCAGCTCAATGGGAAGAACGTGGGCTAGTGTGTTTGAACATGCGATTTTACTGGGACCAAGTTGGGCTTCCCAGATTACATTACAGCCCACCTTTATCTCATATCTCATGGACAGCCAGTGAACCAGCCACCGCAATCCATGAAGGCCCCACCCACCTCACAACTTACAGGCCTTAGAAAGGATCTGCTGCTAACAGATTGCCTCCAGATACCACAGGACTCCTTCAGAGGTCTTATGGAGTCCATGTCTTGATGGGTCAGAGCTGTTTTGGGGCCTACACAAGGTAAGGGGGTTAATCTTTCAGCAAATAATCATGCAAACATAATTGATCACTGACCCCTAATGGTTTACAATGGAAAATAATTGCAAGGCTAATGCTGCTAACAAATACATGCCCAAAAATGTCTCGCTGACTACTTCTGATTTACTGGACCTTTAGTCTATAAACACTGTTTAGGTTCATGTCATCCCCCAGAACGTAAACCAACGCACAAACCAGGAATATAAAGTTTGAATTAATAAAAAAAAAGAAAGAAAAAGAATATTGGCTCCACTGATACAGCTCTGGCACAATGCAGCGCTGAGGACAATGGCAATGACTCATGATATGATTTATATGAATTTTCCAGCATCTCTCCACTCGTCATTAAAAGTACTGCTGATGAATTACCTTCAAACCTAAAACAGATAATAATGGATTAAACCCCTCTAATCACTTAGCGTCAGGCTGATGAATGCACCATCACACGGTCACTAAACACCCCTCACTGACGTTGATGATACTGATTCATTTCTGTGAGCTGTACTGATCTGCTTACTGATTCCTCAGCAGACACCATTTCCCTGTTTCCCTTGTACTTAGTTGTACATTATCTTGCTGGACAACCTATATACGGTTAAGCTTCGGTTAACGGACACATCCCCTGACCCTCTCCTGAAGAATCTGCTGGGACTAGGGTTGGCCGTTATGACGGTAATATTGACGGTATCTCAAAATTACAACGTGTCTGATGTGTCAGAATAGTACACGGCCAAATAGGCTCATTCCCTCATGTGTAGTTAAGATTTATGCTGATTCATGCTGACATCACGAGTTTGACTGAAAGACATAGCAAGCAAACCTGGATGAGCCAGTCTACTAAATAAGCCTGAAAGCAGTGGCAAACACTCCTAAGACCATTCACCCGACTCTGTGCTCTCAGATATGAGGCCTTATCCTCGAAACCTGTGGGATTTGAGCCTCAGCTAGCAAACTTATTAAAGCCTTGATAGCCGGCTAAAGGTCCCAACACAGCAGAACCGGTCTCTTGTTTCTCCGTACCTTTGTTTTTGTTAGCAGCAGCTGCTCTGGGTTGTCTGATACTTGGTAGATTGTTAGCTGAGCTAATTAAGCAAAGGTCTAGTTTAGCGAGTGGGCCACAGTTTTTTGGCTTTACAATAGCGAAGGGTGAAGCCATGTAAACGTGGAACCATCAGCACTACCTATGCAGCTTATGTTACTCCCCGTCCCCAGCAATATTATTATAATATAAATATTACAGTATGACAGTATAAACAAAACAAACTGGATACCGCAAAACTCTAGCTGGCATATTGATTGTTCCAAGCCACCCTCAACCCTAGACAGCCATGCAGCCCCAAACCATGATACTACCGCCCCCTTGCTGAACAGTTGGGATAAGATTCTTATATTACAATGAAGTCCCTGGTTTTCACCAATTTTCTTCTGTACTTTGAATTCACCTGTCCACACACCATTCTTCCAATAGGCTGCTGGCTTATCCATGATGTCTTCAGATAAGCAGCAGTGTCCTTTTTTGAGAATAGTGGCTTCCTGCTTGTTGTGCTGTCATCTACATTAGTACATGTTGTTGAACACCGCCTATACTCAATACAATCAAAGCGTGTAGATTCTTAGGTGAACTCTGACTTTCTTTGTGACTTCCCATAATATTATTCCCTGTGCCCTTGGAGTGATTTTTGCTGAATGACCACTTCTTGGAAGAGTAACAGTGGTGCTGAATTTCCTCCACTTCTATATCATCCGCCTCACAGTGGACTGATGGAGGCCAAACTCTTTAATGAAAGTTTTGTGACCTTTTCCAGCCTGGTGAGCTCCGATAACTCTTTCTAAGATGCTCAGAAATCTCCTATGTTCGATGCATAGCACACTTTCAAAAACCTGAAGACCCAAGTTTATGTTCCTTAAAACGTGGGAGGGCCTACTGAGCTCCCACCTGATTGCCATCTCCTGGACTGAAACACGTTTTCAATTACCCATTCAAATGAACTCCTATTCCTAGAGGTCCATTATTTCACATTATTTGCTGAAATGGGTTCTCTTTGTCTAGATATATGACTTAGAAGAAGGTCGGATCACATTTCAGGTCACAGAAATATGCATAATATAAAATATATACACATTCTAAACGGACAAAAGTATTGGGACACTGCTCATGCTTTACTTTTTTCTAAAATCAAGGCTATTAAAAAATGGGATTGCATGGATGTGAGGATTTGATTGAATTTAGTAACGAGAGCATTAATGAAGTCAGGATGTTGGATGATCGCCACCCCACCTCATCCCCAACCTAACTGAAAAAAAGTACTAGATGTAGCACCACCCATCATTCCAGAGAACACAGTGCTTCCACTGCTCCACAGCTCAATGCTGGGAGGCTTCATTCCCTACTATAATTTTTACTTCTGTATACCGGCTAGACGAGCTGCGTGTGTGTGCATTTGCACATCTATTTCAGCAATGGGTGCAACTGTAAGAAGCCTAATGTATTTGCACATATGTTATGTCTCTGTGTGTGTGGGTATATATATATATATATATATACATATATATACATATACATATATATATACATATATATATATATATATATATATATATATATATATATATATATACACACATACATATATATATATATACATATATATATATATATATATATATATATATATATATATATATATATATATATACACAGACATATATACACACACACACACAGTAATCTACTGATTTCTCACCACTTTCTACTTTTCCTAGGAGGCGGTAGAGAATGTCAGAGATATGTATATAATGTATATGTATAAAGGTGAATATGTGCTTACTATATATAATATATATATATATATTGACCTTGAAAGGGGGGGGTGCTGATGTGGCCAATGGGTAATGGTCTGGGTTTATTCAAGCAAAGTTAATACAAGCTATGCCCTATTACAGTAAATACGGTCATTTCACAAGCGTGCATGCCCCATAAACCTTAGGCTGTAAGCCGTTTCACTTGCATGGTATTGTGCGAGCTGTAGGAATGCTCAGATGCTGTTTTTTATCTCTCTTCATTCTTTACTTGTTCTCAACTTTGGATTTGAAACGACTGAAAATAAACCCGTATTTCAGGGAGATTCTAGCTTTAACTTCTTCTTTCAGCTCATGAAATCATGTTGGGTTGGATGTGGAAGGTGGTGTGTCCGTGTGGAAACTCATTGAACATGCTAACGGTTACGCTTTACTGCATAATTAACACACTACAGACAGTATGAACTCCCTCAGGGGGGCGCTATACAGCACTAGCTGGAACAAACGAACTTGCACGACTGTCCTTTCAAATGAAAAGAAAAGAAGCCTGGCTTTGTCCCCCCTCCTCCTCATATACACACATGAGGATTGTGTATGTCCTCCTTTTTAGAGAAGGTAGAAAGACAAAAGGTGTGGGCCGTAACAATGGTGGTAGTTTCTCCATGCGCTATCTGTACTGCAGGCAAACCCAACTACACACACACACACACACACACACTCTGGATGGATTAGCCCCCTGCTGTAATGGCTCAGTAACAAATGGTGTTTGTTCAATGTGGTGCTTTTGGGAGGAAACACTACAGGGAAGAGAAGGAGAGTTCAGGAGAGATAAAACAGACAGGGAGAGGAGATTCTGAGAGGGTTTCTGACCTCCTAAACCCTGCGATACAGTTTCAGAAGATAGAGAATTGCGTGTGTGTGTGTGTGTGTGTGTTTGTGTGTGTTTTCCTGTTCTGAATGTGAAATGATGCTACAGTTAAACTAAAGAATACGAGAGGGTGAAGGAAGCTGGGGTAAGTCTAAAGGTGCTGAAAGGAACCTCAAAAATACATGTTAACTGATACCAAACGAAAGGAACCCAAACTGTAACAACTGGGAACACTGACTGATATTGTCTGTAGGGGCAGGCTGTACCAGAAGGTCTTATAGGAGACCAGCTAACAGACACCTGTGCTGATGTGTGAAGAGCCCTTACCCTCCTAGTTACAAACAGGTGGGTTCATTGGCAGTACTAAATTGGAAGAAAAATGGGGAACTTTGAAAAACAGTGTTGCTAAGCAGGTAGGAAAGTAGATAGGTAGGTGAGCTCACAGGTCAACAGCACGAATCCATGAACCCAACCTGCCTCGTGTCAACAGTCCAGGCTGGTGTTTTATTGGCACACTTTGGTCCATTAATACCAATCATCATCTCTGGAAGGCCACAGAGTATTTGAGTAATTTGAGTTGCTGACCATGTGCATCCCTTCATGACCACAGCTTACCCAACCTTCTAACGGCTCCTTCCAGCATGATGATGCCTAGGGATGCACCGATCTGGCTTTTTCAGTTCTGATACTGATACAGATAAATAAACTTTGCATATCAATCTATACTCGATACAGGATCCAAAACCACTGTTAAATTAATAAGGTAAAGGTGCAGGTATTTGTCACTGTACAGCAAAATGTGTCCTCCGCATTTAACCCATCTGTGGTTGTGAACACACACTTACACACACACACTAGTGAACTAGGGGCAGTGAGCACACACACACCCAGAGCGGTGGGCGACCAACTCCAGCGCCCGGGGAGCAGAGAGAGTGAAGGGCCTTGCTCAAGGGCCCAACAGTGGCAGCTTGCCGATGCCCAGGAATGGACCCCACAACCCTGTTATCAATAGCCCGGTGCCTTAACCGCTGAGCCACCACTGCCCCTATATTGTATATCTCACCATGTGGGAGAGACATAAGGCATCAGGATTGACTCAAATATTACTTTACTAACTCTGTAAAACAAAATATAACAAATGAACACATAGATACAAATGTACTAAATTGCTATTTTGTTTGTCACTAAAATAAACAATTGTGCCAGACTTCTTCAAATATATAGAAATTGTGTCAAACACAAACTGTAATCATTCTAATTTTTAAATATTTAGTGTAAACAATAAATCAAAATAAAATCTAGCAGCTGAACCTGAGAATAAATCAGTAACTTGGTCAAACATACAAGCAGTAATCAAACATGGCAAACACGTAAACATTTAGCGCAGTCTCACACCAACCAGTTAAAGTGAAAGGATCGGTTCCATGGATCGGCCTAATTATCCCATACCCGATCCAGCTAATTTTGTTAATATCAGGGACCGATATCCGATCCTAACACCGGATCGGTGCATCCCTAATGATGCCCCATGTTACCAAGCAGAAGTTGTCTCAAAATGGGTTCATGAACATGACAATGAGCTCAGTGTCTGACAGGTAGACGTACATTGTCTGGCAGGGTGTGTTGCCATGGGATTCATACGACCTGGAACATCTCCTTAATGTTTTGGCCGTTGCTTGTAACCCTGATGATTGGGAAATGCTGAACTCCGACTAATTCTTTGACTGTTTTGCTTGAAAGACTGGGGAGGCTGAGGATGGGACTATTTTACCTGGCGTAATGTTAATAAACACATGTTTTTTCTGTATTAATATTAAAATCGAACCATAAACAGAGACACATTGAGGTGTAATCGCAATACTACACTCGAGGTTTGAGCTACAACGGGAGATATTGGCACTGGTGTACTGATCTATACTCGGCCTGCAGCCGAATGCCTTTGACCGCAGTACAGCAGTGCCAGTGTCTCACAGTATAGCACTCCCTCTCATGTATTACTGCTTAATTAAAGGTCACATTTCAGTGTATTTCAGTTATTTTAGCCTCAGAGGTGTTTCTGAGTTCAGGGGGATCAGCTTTGCTTTAGCGGCAGAAGTCTGCAACACTGACAAATCTGTGCAACTTCAATAACAGTCAGTTGATGCATCAATTAAGCTCTCTCTCTCTTTCTCTCTCTCTCTCTCTCTCTCTCACACACACACACACACACACACACACACACACACACACACACACCTCTCCATCTTATGCACACACTGTGCAAATCCTGACAGCTGGAATTGAGCCTACACACACACACACATACACACATACACACACACACACACACACACTGCAGGCTGGGGTGAGATAAGGACAGAGGGAGAGATGACAGGCGGTTCAGAGCAGGTGAAGGGGATTATGGGATATATTGATTAGTATCTGGATATGTTGCGGAGAACCCCTCAAGGACAAACACAACTGAGGAGAAGGCTCCAAAAATCTCTCCTGTTTATATATGTATGTAAAGAGAGACAGATGACAAGACAGGTAGACAGACAGACAGACAGACAGTCAGCCAGAAACAGACAGACAAGCAGACAGATAGGTAGATGGATAAACAGACAGGTAAACTAAAGCAGAGGTAGACAGACAGTCAGTCAGCTAGAGACATACTGAGAGAGAAAGGTAGATATACAGATAGACGGACAGAGAGTTTGCCAGAAACAGACAGACAGACAGGTAAACAAAAGCAGAGGTAGACAGACAGACAGATAGACGGACAGAGAGACAGGTAAACTAAAGCAGAGATAAACAGTCAGCCAGAGACAAACAGAGAGAGACAGGTGGACAGACAGACAGACAGATAGATGGACAGAGAGTCTGCGAGAGACAGACAGGTAAACAAAAAGCAGAAGTAGTCAGACAGACAGGTAGACAGATAAACAGACATGTATACTAAAGCAGAGGTAGACAGACAGTTAGCCAGCTAGAGACTAAGAGAGAAAGATAGACAGACAAACAGACAGACGGCAGGTAAACAAAAACAGAGACAAACAGGAGAAGCAGACAGACAGCCACAGGCAAAAAGACAGACAGACAGGTGCACAAACAGAGAAAGACAGTAAGACAGACAGACAGACGGAGAGAGAAACAGACAGGTACACAAACAAAGAGGAAAGACAGGTAAATAGACAGGCACACAAATAGAGAGACAGAGGGACAAGTAGACAGACAGGCAAATTGACAGACAGGGAAGAGAGACGCAGACAGACAGCCACACTTTGGAGAAGGCTCCAAAACTCTCTCCTGTTTATATATGTATGTAAAGACAGACAGATGACAAGAGAGGTAGACAGACAGACAGTCAGCCAGTCAGACAGACAAGCAGACAGATAGGTAGATGGATAAACAGACAAGTAAACAAAAGCAGAGGCAGGCAGACAGCCAACCAGCCAGCCAGAGACAAACAGAGGAAAACAGGTAGATGGAGAGACAGACGGACAGACAGACCTGTTGTATCCCACTACAGGCTGGTTGGAGCTGACCGATAGGCTGCAGTAACTCAGATAACCTCTCGGTACGACTGTGGAACAGAAAAGCATCTCAGAACGAGGAACATTAAGATAATGTTGGGTTCCACTTCTGTCAGTCTAGAACAGAAAGCTGAGGCCCTGTGGCTCAGAACAGCCCTGTGGCTCTCTAAAAGCACATGGGGGGTGAGCTTATTTGGTCGTGTACTAGATAGATTCGACACATCAAACACATCGTCATTTTTAAATAACATTTTTAATTAGCGCAGTATACGCTATTACCGCACCGCCCAAGCCTAGTGAGGACGTTCTCAGAAAGTAAATAAAGAGTTGTGAGTGGAGCAGTGTGGAGCTATTTTACAGAGGAGCATGAAAACAGACCATTTCTGAACCTTCTGAACCTAAAATGACTGAAATGAAATCACTGAAACGGTCTGTTTTACCAGCGGGAGAACCGCACACCTTTCAGAACGGAGTGGAGGATAACGCTAATGCTAAAAAAAAACCCATTCACCCACTATAAACCAGTTATTTCACACCAATAGACCAACAACATATACCATTTCAGAGTGTGTACCACTACACACACACAGAGGACGTGATTAGACTGCAGTGTTGTGAAGGAGCTGGGAGCTGATTGGTCAGGGAGGAGAGTCAGACTGAATGATAAGATATTAAACACTATAAAACTATACAATTTTAAGAAAAGTCTCGACTAAACTAAATCAGACAGTCCAGATTGTCTGATTATAGAAACTGCTACTAAAAATAAAGGGATTTTATTTTATTTTAATTTACAGACATAAAGATCGGATCGGTACTGGCTGATTCACAGCATTAAGAGACTCGGATCAGATCAGGAGAAAAAAACGACCTGGTCAGGACATCGGTAATGATGTGTGTGTATTGTTCCACCTGTACCCTATCCCCATTTATGTGTTTGAATAGAGACGTGATCGAGTGTGTGTTAAAAGCATCAGTGTTTGGTGTACGAGTAAAGACTTCTGCTGCTCAGTAGCCGACTGTGCGCAGTGGTGAATTCAATCTCGAATCTTTTCTTCTTTTCTTTCTACTGTAGCTGTATCTCATTACACACCTGCCAAACCAGCAGCAGGACGTGTCTCGCAGGAGACAATCTTCAACGTGAGGATGAATATTTCTGCTGGCCTGCTCGCTCTCCAACCGTTACTGAGGACTGACACTCTTTAACGCCAGATTCAAAGAGAAGGCTTTTACAAACACTGCTGGTGTGATTCGAACCTGCTGCACTGGAGAAGCTGCTACATCCACACTCTTCACAAAGACTCGACAAGGCCTGAGGGATTAAACCTCCAATAACCGCCAACACTACACAACGGTTTTATACTGTACCACCCTTATTGTTGTATTGCTGTGCTATACTGTAAGACTGCTACTGGCTGCTACATTTTAATAACGTATCTATATATCTATCTGTCTGTCCACCTATTTGTCCACTTATCTATCTATCTGTCTGTCTACCTATTTATCTGTCTGTCCACCTATCTATCTATCTGTCTGTCCACCTATTTATCTGCCTGTCCACTTATTTGTCAATCTATCTGTCCACATATTTGTCCACCTATCTATCTGTCCACTTATTTGTCCACCTATCTGTCCACTTATTTGTCCACCTATCTATCTGTCTACTTATTTGTCCACCTATCTATCTGTCCACTTATTTGTCCACCTATCTATCTGTCCACTTATTTGTCCACCTATCTGTCCACATATTTGTCCACCTATCTATCTGTCCACATATTTGTCCACCTATCTATCTGTCTGTCCACTTACTTGTCCACCTACCTTTTTATCTGTCTGTCCACCTATCTATCTATTCGTCCATCCATCTATTTGTCCACCTATCTTTCTATCTGTCTGTCCACCTATTTGCCCACCTGTCTGTCTGTCTATCTATCTATCTGTCCACCTATTTATCTGTCTGTCCACCTATTTGTCCATCCATGCATCTCACGGCCGAACTGATGATGACTTTAAAGCTTTTTTGATTAAATGGTGCAGTTCTGTTCTTCTGGCTGTTCTGGTGGTAGCAGAAAACACTCAAACTGATACTTGAGGACTTCACAAACCTGAGTTGGAACTACAGGACTTTCACAATCTCACCAGCTAAACAGAAGTCTAGCTGTTCACTGCCAACAACAAAGGCTTAAAAGTAGCTCTCAGCACATGAGGAAGAACCACTTTGAGAAACCAAGACTCAACTCAACTCTAAGAACGACTACTGAACCAAGACACCAAAGGAGAACCTCACAAAAAGCTGAGGAAGAACCACTGAGAGAAACCTAGACTCAAAATGAGAACCTCCCAAAGAGCATGAGGAAGACCATTGAGAGGAACCAGAACTCAACTCAACTCTAAGAACAATCACTGAGAGGAACCGAGACTCAAAATGAGAACCTTCCAAAGAGCATGAGGAAGATCCACTGAGAGGAACCAAGCCTCCAAGGGTGAAACTACCTAATAGTACGAGGAAGAACCACCGGGCAGAACCAAGACTCAAACTCTAAAAACATGTGAGAGAAGAACCTGTGAAAAGAGGAACTCCCTAAGAGCACAAGTAAGAACCACCAAAAGGAACCAAGACCCAAACTCTTACAAAATATGAGGGAGAAATGCAAGGGAACCCATCCTCCTCTGGATCAAATCAATTAGGAACTCAGACGATGGTTCACACTACGCAGATTCAGGCCGTTATTAGATACACAGCTACCCTTTACTGAGTGTGTGACCAACCGATATGGTACCAACTTCCTCGTAATAGAACCTTGTAAGATTAGCAAACATTAAAGCTACGAATGTCCTTCTTGTATGGAATTACCAATTTAGAGAGAAACAGTAGATACATACCCTATGATCCGGTCTCCCGGACAGGGATACGGTGTAGTCGTGTACAGACCAGTCTGAAAGGATATTCCAAGGGAGATTTGGTCTAGGACTAGGCTTGTTGATGAAGTTGGCAAAAACAGTGACCAACAGAACAGGACACTTTAAAGGCACCTACCCATGAGCCTAAGGTCACCATGTCCGATGCAGAGCGTTGGCTGGATTGGGCTGGGAAGTAGTACGACTGTGTTCTCTGGAGTGATGGAGCGCCATCCAATACGTTTGGGACTCGATGGAGTGGCACAACAGTGCCATCAGTACCTAACCTTGCTGATGCACTCAAGGTGCTGAATGCAATCAAATCCTCACAGTAATGCAAGTTGTTTTTTATTGGACAGCCTAAACTTTAGGACCTTTCCAGATAAACAAATGCTTTTAATGGCCTTGATTTCAGAAGAACTGTTGGTAGAGTTGGTGTCCACCAACTTTATTACCAAAGAATGTGACCAAATGATTAGCAGACTAGCAGGCCGAGTCAGACCGAGTCAGACAGAACAAAGGCAAATGCTTTCGTCCTGAGGTTAGAGGGCGGTTAAACGGTGTGTAGCGGTTGGGGACTGCTGTGTTGGACGCAGGTTTGAAGGGTATATCGAGGACAGTAGCTTTAGCACTAGTGGCTAGCTCTAGCTCCTGCTGTGTCTTTGACTGACTTGCAGAGTTTCCTGCCGAGCGACTGAACTCCAAAACCCCCAAACACACCAGACGCACTGCCGATGCCTGTGGAGAGAAGCCCTGGACTCTGGGATGTGGAAGAGAAAGAGAAGAAGAAAGCCAGGCCGACATACAGAGGCAGAGAGAGAGAGAGAGGGAGAGAGAGAGAGAACAGATGGAGGCTAAGAGTGCTTCACCTCGTTAAATCATGAATTCCTCATGCTTCCTTCAACCCTCCAGACATCAGACAACATGCAGAGCTGCCTCACCCAGTAGACCTTCAGAGGGAACCTCGGGAAACTGAGCTCAAATCATTTCCAGCCTCTGCCTGAAAAATCTTGCAAGAAAATCTAAAACTGCGTGACACCGCCGGGCGAGAGACACAGCACTTTTCTGCTCTGGCTTTGTGGACAGGTGTGACAAGTCCAACCTTGAAAAGAAGACATTCTGCTCACTGTAGTTTTCTGAGTCTTAATAAACCCAGAAGATCCAAGAGAATGGAAAAAGGAGAGACTTTTTGGTGTTTCTTAATAAAATGAATAGTTCAAATCTACACTATCACGCAAACCAAGGATGTCCTGAGATCTAGCGACTCAGGATTGGGGCTGATCCAGGGTTTTTTGTTGTTGTTTTTTTAAATAAATGGACTGGGTATCGGCTTTTGAAGATCCAACCCAGTTTTGTTGTAGCAGAGCACCCTCTGGTACCCCCTAGGGGGCATTAACATTCATTATTTCAGCTGCCACCTGCCTCAAAACTACCCTAAACAAAGACATGTGACCTTATTACAGTGAACACAACCAAAAAGAGCTCTATTAGAGCTGATAAATGTGAAGACGTTACCACTTAGCAGCCGAAAAACAGCTGAAACTTACTTGGACTTTTCATTCCACCTTAAATGATGCTCTAGTTCTGTTCTGCTGTTGAAGTGTACAGAATGACTGCTGCACTATTTAAGGTGGACTGGAGAGTTAAAAATACATAGGTACATTAATGTCCATACATAAATACACAGTTTGCATTGGACAGTAACGATAAACACATGAACGCACACACTGACATACTGACACAGGCTGCATTATAAAATATTGAACAGATCAGATTTGAAATTGGTGAACACTCAGCATTAGAGTACTTGGATCAATAAAAAAAAAACTGGATTGGACATCCCTAATGTCTGTGGATCAGGCCTTGAGACCCAGTTAGCAACCACTTATATGAGCCGTCAATGGACGTCCAGTTTTGGGCCAGCCTGGCTTGACTGAAACTGGTCCATAAAAAAGCCTAGGTTATGAAAACCTGGGCTATGTATTTCTCTTTCCAAAATATGGGTGCCTGTTGATCAGGTAAGTGTTCTTGGCTGCCACCAAAGCTGTCTTTAAATCATGTAAAACATGACTATAAAAACCCTCGTCTTTCTTTATATCCTCAAAAGTCGTATCAAAAACAGGCCGCTGAAATCTAGACGTCCCGTGAATGTCTTTATAGTCATCTCACTCTCAGTCTTTTAAATATCTTACTCACTGGGGAAACTACTGCTGTTTGGGTTCTCCTGGGTTTATACGAGCTAAGCGCTAAAACACTTAAATGTGAAACTGCTTTGCTTGGATACTTCAAAACCTCTTCTACACTCATCGCAGAAGAACAGCAATTTAAATCCTCCATTTTAAAATCAAAACCAACTGCCTGAGATGCACAGTGGAAAATTAAATGGTTGTGTTGAAATCTGGAACTAACCAATTGTGAAATAAATTGCCATGAGTGGAGAAAAATGAAGATATATCCCTGAGGGTATTAAACTCAAACAATACACTCAAATTGGATATTAACTGTCCTCAGATGGCTTTGAACGGGGCAGACCAAACACCATTTATTAATTTACTGCTAATTAATATTTTTTTGGGTGAATAGTCTTAGAGCCTTAGCCTCTGCAGATGAGACCGTTTCGTTTGAGAATGCTGGAAAAGAGGCACACTACTGAACATGTCAAGCCCCAACACCAACACACTCCAGCCAGAGGACCATAACTGACCAGACGCAAACCAAAACATGGACAAGCACCAGTTCAGCCAGAACACCAACAGTTCAGCATCAATACCAGCCTAGACAAGATCCAGCCTTAAACACCAACCCATACCAGTTCGGCATAAATACCAAGCCACACTACTTCAGCCAAAATACCAACCAGCACCTGTCCAACCAAAACACCAACCCACACCGGTCCAGCCAAGGAACCAAACGGCACCAGCTAACCAAAAACACCAAGCCACACCAGTCCAGCCTTAAACACCCACCCCCACCATTCCAGCATAAATAACAAGCCACACCAGTTCGGCATTAAATACCAAGCCACGCCACTTCAGCCAAAAGACCAACCAGCACCTGTCCAACCAAAACACCAAGCCACACCATTTCAGCATAAATACAAACCTACACCAGTCCAGTCAAAACACCAACCCACACCGGTCCAGCCAAGGAACCAAATGGCACCAGCTAACCAAAAACACCCACCCACACCAGTTCAGCATAAATACCAAGCCACACCAGTGCAGCCAAAACACCAACCCACACTGGCACAGCCAAGACACCAAACTGCACCAGCTAACCAAAAATACCAACCGGCACCTGTCCAACCAAACACCAACCGGCACCTGTCCAACCAAACACCAACCGGCACCTGTCCAACCAAACACCAACCGGCACCTGTCCAACCAAACACCAACCGGCACCTGTCCAACCAAAGCACCAACCGGCACCTGTCCAACCAAACACCAACCAACCAAACATTAGACATTAAAGTCATACACACTCCAATTAGGCTGTATTTTACGCATGTCTACAGATTTGAGTGTGAGTGTGTGTGTGTGTGTGTGTGTGTGTGTATACACATTAAAGACATGACCATAATGCTGCGATCATTTACCACCCTGAAGAAGTGCAGCGATATTAAGGGTTAAGGTCAGTCGCCCTGCGTTTCAGAACAGCAGAAGAGCGCTAATGTAGAAACACAGATTTTAATATATTTCTTTCTTTCTTCTGGTTTAATCAAAACATTTATTCATATAAAACATTCTGTGCACAGTTCAGCCATGGGCAGCGTGCTGTCTGACTGCAAGCACTGTGTGAGTGTGTGTTTTAAAGGAAGTCTGAGGCATTTTCCTGCAGGGCGATTCACTGTGGGTGGGCTGAATGACTGACACACACGAGCAGGCAGAGAAACGTTCAGGAAGCG
This sequence comes from Salminus brasiliensis, assembly GCF_030463535.1. NCBI lineage: Eukaryota > Metazoa > Chordata > Actinopteri > Characiformes > Bryconidae > Salminus > Salminus brasiliensis. The sequence goes on from NC_132879.1 coordinate 6,775,650, forward strand.
TTTTCCCTCCGAAGCCTTTATCTTTAAATAAAAGAACAACAATGACTCTGAGCCTTTACTCCCCTCCACCCCCCAAATTTTCCTAGCACATTTACATTTACATTTACGGCATTTAGCAGACGCTCTTATCCAGAGCGACTTACAAGGTTACCTGCATTACAGAGGTGGGTCAGTGTAGTGTTAGGAGTCTTGCCCAAGGACTCTTATTGATGTAGCGCAGCACAATCACCCAGACCGGGATTCGAACCCCAGCCTCCCACATAGTGTGGTAGCTCGGTGGCAAGTAGTGGTGTTATCTGTTGCGCCACACCAACCACCTGGTCTTCCTCTCGCCTTCCCCGTTTCCTAAAGTGGAGCTTCCATTACGTTCTTCTCTACAAGAAATGTTAATAGAGCAAATAAAAAATCATACTCGCCCACAAAATATCCAGGTATTATTCAAGCCGTAGCATTTTCTCAGCATTTTTGCCTCCTGCCCTAAAAAGGTTCTCCAGGAGAGATGGACCCATTTAATGGTTTTGGGGCCAATCACCAATCACCTATCGTCTCAGCTCAATCACAACCACACGTCACTGTCGCTGAATTGGAAATTTGCTAGTATGTTCCTTGAAGACTGGAACGGGGTTGACTTTTTTTGGTGGACACGATGATGGAGTGAGAATTAGGGGTTTATATAGGGCTGAGTGGGCCCTGGATGTGGATCATCTCCCAAATTCTCCCACTAATAGTGCTAACATGGCTAAAAGCTGCTGTGTGGCTTCTTGCTAATCCTACAATAAAACAAACCACAGTTTACTATTTTCTTTTCTTTACTTCCCCAAAGAGCAACAGACAGCAAAAGGACAGATCTGTGGCCTCATGTCGTCCACAGAGAGGGTGAGTCGGTTAATGACGCTAAAGTCAACAGTTCTGATGTTAAAAGTCAGAGTACTGAATGGTGTTACACAGAGCAGAAGTTGAAACTCGCTAAAAAGTTGAGGAAAGCCCAGATTAAGGTTAGCTGGTACCAAAAGGTTTAAGCTAGGTAATGCCAGCATCAGCTAAAGCCAGCTGGATTTTCCCGATCTGTTAAAACATAGGTTCCAAAACAGCTTCGCTTGCCTGTTCAATGAAGTGATTATGATTATCGTCAAAATAATTCAAAGTGGGTCTAACTGCTGAATTAATGTCATGATGATAAAACTACAGGTAATAAAACAGTCATTGATCAAATTAATAAATACAGGGAATTGTTCAGTACAACATACTGCGTAGTGCCGTTTGTGCTTCAGCTTGTATATATAGGTCTGTTTTGGCCGTTACGCTACTTTTAGAGAAACCTGACATTAAATGATTGATGATGTGTTAGCACCAGTGTTTAAAACCAGTTTTCATTCCGCCAGTCCATTTAAACCAGTAAACCCAACTTCCATCAGTCTATTTAAACCAGTAAACCCAACTTCCGCCAGTCCATTTAAACCAGTAAACCCAACTTCCATCAGTCCATTTAAACCAGTAAACCCAACTTCCGCCAGTCCATTTAAACCAGTAAACCCAACTTCCGCCAGTCCATTTAAACCAGTAAACCCAACTTCCATCAGTCCATTTAAACCAGTAAACCCAACTTCCATCAGTCCATTTAAACCAGTAAACCCAACTTCCATCAGTCCATTTAAACCAGTAAACCCAACTTCCGCCAGTCCATTTAAACCAGTAAACCCAACTTCCGCCAGTCCATTTAAACCAGTAAACCCAACTTCCATCAGTCCATTTAAACCAGTAAACCCAACTTCCATCAGTCTATTTAAACCAGTAAACCCAACTTCCGCCAGTCCATTTAAACCAGTAAACCCAACTTCCATCAGTCCATTTAAACCAGTAAACCCAACTTCCGCCAGTCCATTTAAACCAGTAAACCCAACTTCCATCAGTCTATTTAAACCAGTAAACCCAACTTCCATCAGTCTATTTAAACCAGTAAACCCAACTTCCGCCAGTCCATTTAAACCAGTAAACCCAACTTCCGCCAGTCCATTTAAACCAGTAAACCCAACTTCCGCCAGTCCATTTAAACCAGTAAACCCAACTTCCATCAGTCCATTTAAACCAGTAAACCCAACTTCCGCCAGTCCATTTAAACCAGTAAACCCAACTTCCATCAGTCCATTTAAACCAGTAAACCCAACTTCCATCAGTCCATTTAAACCAGTAAACCCAACTTCCGCCAGTCCATTTAAACCAGTAAACCCAACTTCCATCAGTCCATTTAAACCAGTAAACACACATTCCGCTACATTTTTTAACAGTGCACAAGAAAAGGCCCTTTGATTTATTCTGGGTCTAAAACGCTGTTCAGAAATTCAGCATTAAGAAAAGAGTTAAATGATGCCTAACTGAAAAATATAGCGGTGTCTGGCAGTATGGCCCAGCTCTCCTCCTGCCCAACACACACTCTTCCCCGGTCTCCGAGGCCGAACCATCTGGCATCCGGCGCGGTTGTGGTTTATCAGGAACAGACAACGGAATAAAACACTCCGGACAGCTGTGAAATAAACTCATCACCATTTTAAACAACAGGCTTGTTAGAGCAACTTGCTGTCCTGTAGACTGAAAAGTGTGTGTAGGGTGGGGGTGGCTATCTGTGCAACATCTCAAACTAGCAGTGGAAAAGCACTCGGCAATAGATACAACTAAAACTAACAGTGAAAAAAGCTCTCGCTAACTAATATAACCAAACAAGCAGTGAAAAAGCTCTCACCAACTGTAAGATAACTAAAACTAGCAGTGAAAAAGCTCTAGTTAACTGTAAGATAACTAAAACTAGCAGTGAAAAGCTATAGCTAACTAATAAAACTAAGACTAACAGTGAAAAAAGCTCTAGCTAACTAATAAAACTAAAACTAGCAGTGAAAAAGCTCTCACCAACTGTAAGATAACTAAAACTAGCAATGAAAAGCTCTAGTTAACTGTAGTAAAACTAAAACTAGCAGCGAAAAAGCTATAGCTAACTAATATATCTAAAACTAGCAGTGTAAAAGCTCTAGCTAACTAATATAACTAAAACTAGCAGTGAAAAAGCTCTAGCTAACTGAAAGATAACTAAAACTAGCAGTGAAAAAGCTCTAGTTAACTGTAGTAAAACTAAAACTAGCAGTGAAAAAGCTCTAGCTAACTAATATAACTAAAACTAGCAGTGAAAAGCTCTAGCTAACTGTAAGATAACAAAAACTAGCAGTAATAAAACCCTCACCAACTGTAAGATAACTAAAACTAGCAGTGTAAAAGCTCTAGCTAACTAATATAACTAAAACTAGCAGTGAAAAAGCTCTAGCTAACTAACTATAGTAAAACTAAAACTAGCAGCGAAAAAGCTCTAGCTAACTAATATAACTAAAACTAGCAGTGAAAAAGCTCTAGTTAACTGTAGTAAAACTAAAACTAGCAGCGAAAAAGCTCTAGCTAACTGTAAGATAACAAAAACTAGCAGTGAAAAAGCTATAGCTAACTAATATATCTAAAACTAGCAGTGAAAAGCTCTAGCTAACTAATATAACTAAAACTAGCAGTGTAAAAGCTCTAGTTAATTGTAGTAAAACTAAATCTAGCAGTGGAAAAGCTCTAGTTAACTGTAAGATAACTAAAACTAGCAGTGAAAAAGCTCTAGTTAACTAATATAACTAAAACTAGCAGTGAAAAGCTCTAGCTAACTGTAAGATAACTAAAACTAGCAGTGAAAAAGCTCTAGTTAACTGTAGTAAAACTAAAACTAGCAGCGAAAAAGCTCTAGCTAACTAATATAACTAAAACTAGCAGTGAAAAAGCTCTAGCTAACTGAAAGATAACTAAAACTAGCAGTGAAAAAGCTCTAGCTAACTGTAAGATAACTAAATCTAGCAGTGAAAAAGCTCTAGCTAACTAATATAACTAAAACTAGCAGTGAAAAAGCTCTAGCTAACTAACTATAGTAAAACTAAAACTAGCAGTGAAAAAGCTCTAGCTAACTAACTATAGTAAAACTAAAACTAGCAGTGAAAAGCTCTAGCTAACTGTAAGATAACTAAATCTAGCAGTGAAAAAGCTCTAGTTAACTAATATAACTAAAACTAGCAGTGAAAAGCTCTAGCTTTTATATAAAAGTTATATAACTAATATAACTAAAACTAGTAGTGAATTCTTTTATTGAGAGACTCTTTGGGCCACTTTACCTGCTGTCTGAATGTGGGCTTAAACCGTAGTTACTGTCAATGCAGTCTTAAGTTATTCCATATATGCATCTATAAGGAACTCCTACAGGACAAATGAGACAATGAATTGATTGATGTATCTTCACAAAGCGTGTTCAACTGATTGACAATCCTTATTGCTTATTATTATTCACTCCCATATTCCCTACTCCCTGTCATCACCATCAATTGCCCATCCTTCCACCCATGCATCCATCCGCCTATTCATCTTCACACATCTCCAGATCATTCTCATTCACCCATCCATCCATCCATCCATCACTTCATCCCTTCAGCAGATGACACTGACACATGTCTGTGAGTCATCCGTCATCTACCCCTTCATCCATCCAGTAACAGAAACCAACAATCTCTTTATACCTTTACAGTCCAGATTCTGTCCCCTCTGCAGCACTGAACCTGCTTTACTAAGGTCATTAATGACCCTTCCTGCGTATGCGGAGGCTGGAGCTCTTAGCATCCTTATATTACTCAGTTTAAGTACAGCCCATCCTCGTTCCATCCTCCCCTGGTTCAACGGTGTCCCCTTTGCCCTGGTTTGTTATCTGAGAGTCATCCTTGCCTCAATATCTCTACTTTCCACCTGCTCAGTATCTCCAAAATCAGTCTAGAGGTGAGCAATATGACAATATTTGATCAAATTCTGATTAATGTAGTTACTGTAATAAACAATATTCTTTTATGAGCATATAGAGGATATTGTCTGTGCTTAAAGAACACTGATCAACTGCACATTTCATTCGAAACAGTGTCATTAGTCCTGTTTAAATTTGATGAAATGCACATTTTAAAAAACATCACTGTATTGTTTTTTTTTTTTAAGAATATGCCACTACTGCATTTTTTGTTTGTCAAAATATCACAATAAGTATAGTGTATATATTTAAAGGTCTTTAAATATTGTGATAATATTTGTATCATATTACCCACCCCTAACCACGCCTCTCTTAATTTTCTACTGAAACTCTTATTCATGATTTTATCTTAAGCTGTACTACTGTATTACTGTAACTCTTGACTAGCCAGCATTAGCTCTTCTTACATTCACATGGTGGGGGTAGTTTCATCAACAACTCACAGTGAGAGCTAGCCAGGCTAAAGTACAGCCTCCAAACATGGTGGAGGTATTTTCATCAGCAGCTCACAGTGAGAGCTAGCCAGGCTAGAGTACAGCCTCCAAACATGGTGGAGGTAGTTTCATCAACAACTCACAGTGAGAGCTACCCAGGCTAGAGTACAGCCTCCAAACATGGTGGAGGTAGTTTCATCAACAACTCACAGTGAGAGCTAGCCAGGCTAAAGTACAGCCTCCAAACATGGTGAAGGTAGTTTCATCAACAACTCACAGTGAGAGCTACCCAGGCTAGAGTACAGCCTCCAAACATGGTGGAGGTAGTTTCATCAACAACTCACAGTGAGAGCTACCCAGGCTAGAGTACAGCCTCCAAACATGGTGGAGGTAGTTTCATCAACAACTCACAGTGAGAGCTAGCCAGGTTAAAGTACAGCCTCCAAACATGGTGGAGGTATTTTCATCAGCAGGTCACAGTGAGAGCTAGCTAGGCTAGAGTCCATCCTCCCTCCATATTCATATTCAGGTGGATCATAAACGTACTGTAAATGTGATGGTAATAAAATCTGGTTGGGTTTGATGGGGCTGATGTTAGCTGTTCTTATTTGTGGTGTAAAATATTTACATTTACATTTATGGCATTTAGCAGACGCTCTTATCCAGAGCGACTTACAAGATTGCTGGTATTACAGCTGTGGGCCAACGTAGTGTTAGAGTGTGAGTCTTGCCCAAGGACTCTTATTGCATAGTCACCCACACCGGGAATTGAACCCCAGTCTCCCACATGCTGTGGTAGCTCACTGTCCAATAGTGGTGTTTTCTGTTGCACCACACCAACCAGTGTTTGGACAGTGTTTGACACTGCAGCCTCTTTTCTCTGATCATATTTATTTGGACGCTGATATTTTGACGTGTGTGGGTTGGAAAGCTGGTCTGTTTTAAACAGTGCAGAACTGAACTGCATTAATAGTGTTTGTATGGATTTACCACCCTGTTTAGTGACTGTTTAGTGACAGCTCCCCCCTCAGTCAGGTAACAGTTAACCCCACCTAAGGGGAAGTATCAGCGCAGTGGTGAGGAGTTTCTGGAAAGGCACTGTTTACGGTGTTAAGCAGTGTGTGTGTGTGTGTGTGTGTGTGTGTGTGTGTGTGTATCAGTAATAAGAAAGCATCAAGCCTGAGGCACAATCTGCCCCTAGCAGGGGACCATGGGAAATAAAGCCTGCAGGGGTTTAACTGTTTTTCCTGGCTCTCTCTCTTCTCGCATTCTCGCTCACCCTTTGTCTTTCACATGCTTTCACATTCTCTCTCTCTCTTTCACTTTCAATTGGCATGAACGGTGATTAATAACCACTGCCAAAATAAATAATAGGCAGCCTAATAATAATGGTGATAATATTCACAATATTCATGAAGTAAAAAATACACACACAATATATGTCCAAATGTTTGTGGACACCCCTTCTAATGAATGCATTCAGCTCACTCAGCTAGTCTAGTCCCTGTAGAGAAGAACTGCCAGTAGAATAGGACTCTCTGGAGCAAATAAACATCAGCCTATTGGTACCAGGCCGGGGCTAGAGGAGTATGAAGTCCCCCAGCATCAATCTTACTTATATACTATATAATTAGTGTATATATATATATATATATATATATATATATATATATATATCACATCTACCCCCAGAAGTCACAAGTCAAGCTTGCAAGCATATACATCAACACATTCAGTTATGTAAATGGAACAGCTGTTCTCTCAGCTATTTCTGTATTAGTAGTAGGTGTACAATCAGCAGCAGCTTCCGTTCATATAAACCAGTGACTAGGAAACATGGACGGTGCAAAGTCTCTCAAAAGTGAAGCAACCTGGCGGCTGTGGTAACCTGTGGTTGCAGTATGATGTGTAGCTCCGCCCAACCCATCTCCAAGATTATTTTTTTACATGGAGTAGCTGAGTTATGGCGGCACTTGCATGAGCTGATGGAACATTTCACTTACCGGACAAACTGGGAATCTAGGGGGATATCATCTCTTTTTCTGCACTGTAAGCTCAATGAAAGTGGTCTGGGAAGGGGGGGGGGGTTTACCAAATCAGTAGGCGAGTCTGGTTCCACCTGGTATCTACTGCACAGACTCTGGTTGCAAATTTCAACAACATGGCGGACAGTTCTGGCTTCATTTCTATGAAACAGACGGGAATGGAACCACGGTGTCCATGTTTGACCTGACCCATTATGATAATCTTAACTACATGGAGTCTACTCTAACATCTCTCTACCTTTACTCTGTCACATGATCTACGTTAAATTGTGTACAAAAAATCTTTCTACTACTAAAAACAGAACAGGAGTGGAAATCATCCACTCAATAACCTGATCCAGATATCCTCATATTAACCTGGCTAAGGACCTTCTACAAGTGACTCTGAGGAGGCCCTAAGGTACAACATCCAGAGAATTCGACCCTTCCTCTCTAGAGAGGCCACTTGGGTGCTTTTTCAGTCTCTTGTCATTTCAGAACTTGACTACTGCAGCTCTCTTCTGGTTGGTCTCCCTCTGCGCACCATCAGGCCCCTGCAATTTATCCAGAATGCCACGGCACAGGTCGCCTTCAACATTATTAAGTTCAGCCATGTCTCTCCATTGCTGCGTTCTCTCTTCACTGGCTTCCTGTAGCTGTTGCCTGCATCAGATTCAGAACCTTGACTCTGGTCTACAAAGCCACAAACGGACCAGCCCCTCCGTACTTGATGACAATGGTCAAAAGCCGATCTGCACCAAGAGCCCTTCCAACTTCAAGTACGGCTCGGCTTGTCCCGCCATCCCTCAAAATCCACAGAAGACAAGCGTCCAGGCTTTTTTTCTGTCCTGCACCGAAGTGGTGAAACGAGCTTCCCCTGGGTGTCCGAACGGCCGAGTCCAACACCCAGACTCTTTTGAGAGTACCTGGGCGAATAGTAGAGTGGTCACCTTACTGACTTGTAAGGTAGAGGATCTTTATATTATTCGTCTAATAATTATTCTAACTAGCTGAGTTTATTCTTGAGTAAACAGTGAAGCACTTTTGTAAGTCACTCTGGATAAGAGCGTCTGCTAAATGCCGTAAATGTAAATGTAATTGTTTTGCACTCGTCATTAAAAGCGTCTCCAGTGCGACCAGATGAGATCCGATTTTGCTTTCCTAGATAAAACAAATCTACCCGTACATTATTTCAGTTTAACAGTTTCTCATTAAAACTGTCCTGCTCTGGAAGACTGAACAGTTAAGAGTAACGGTGGGGGTTTTATAATATGGTGAAACAATAGATGGTTCTTTATTAGAAAATGCGCCAGACTATTTACTCACACGTGTGAGTGAGGCAGGGACATTAATTTCAGCCAGTCGTGCTATTCTGGAAGCAATCCATCAATAATGTGCCTCCATACACACTGAGCGGACTGCGACAGGGACAGATCTACATATGCATGAACCGCGGATTAACAGCCAACGTTTAACCATAGTGTGGAACACAGTCTTACTGCTGCTGTAGTCTTTCTCACTGGTCACTCCAGCCATACATGCAAGACAAACTGAAAGTGCCTTGTGACGTGTGTGTGTGTTATGTTCACTGTGAAACAACAGGCATCTCAGAATGGTTCTAGGCCATCATGTCAATTTATTATTATTTTTTTTTACCCTTTTTGACTCAAACTGAGACAATGCTACTGTGAAATGTGTCAAATTAAGGAGCCTCTTGGGAAAGCAGAGTAAAGACTTAACACCAGATGCACACTGACGGTCCATCACTCCACCACTTAGCCCAGTGTAGTGAGGATCAGAACACAAATTACAATAATACTGTATAATTATTAAAATTACAATAATATAATTTAGCCAAATTAATTCTAGGCCACTATTTTGTCTAAAAAAATCATGAAAGGTTTACACCTGGCATTTCAGGCTGATAAGTGAAATCTATACATGACCCGATCCCCAAAAATGCCAGGTGTAAACCTGGCCCAAGGGCCCAAGAGGAGGCCACATCACTGGAATACTAAGATTCTAAATACAGTCACAAAAGAATAACGTTTATCTTTGAAAGAAAACCAGGAGACAAATTACTGTTGTTTTAGCAGAGATTTGCTGCAGGACACTCTGCTGGAGAAGCTTCACTTCTTTCAATCAATATTAGTATAAATATTAATAACACTCATACAGAAAGTGGTGGTGGTTCTCCATCACTGTGTTCATCATTAGAACATCTCCAAAGTTCTCCTCTCTCATGGAGTCTAGTATAATTTATAGTTCTCCTTCTTCAACACCTGGTTTGGTGGTAAATCAGGGCTTAATGATGGTAAATCAGGTGAGCTGCTGCTGCTGCTGATGGAGTTGAACACATCCTCCACGCTGTGCTGGCTGGAATGGGGGGTGTCCAGGAGAAACCTGGAGGAACCGAGCTCTGTTCTTCAGACTAGCTCACCGACAAGATCTCACTACTTTCTTTAGGATGAGAAGCTCTTGTTTCTCCTTTTTACTGGATTTATGTTCACCTGCATCTGTTCTGATGAGATCTGGAGCTTCTACAGTAAAAACTCTCTTATTGCTGAGAGACATGCCTTTAAATAATGTGCTCCGCGTCTGAAACGTCTGCACAGTGCTGTTTTTTCCAAGTCAAAATAAAAAGGATGACTGTCTCCATCTCTAACATTTCATATAAAACCCAGAAGACTTGTGTAGGTTCACTGCTGGTTTAAGATAGTAAATAAAATGCCTATTTTTGTTGTCCTGGTGAAAGAAATCTGAGTTGGTAAGTTTCTCTACAATGAACCACAGGCCTCGACCACACCTGGCATTAACATGCGTCTCGAGTGCCTACAAATCACAAATGACCGTAGTGTGCTCAGTTAACTCGTGTGGATGGTGGACGGTATGGCTATTATGCATTTTTTCGACTGAGGCAGTGACACGGTTTATGCGGACGGGGCGAACACTGAATTATTCAGAGACGTAAAAAGATCAGTGGAATTCCCAGTTTGACTGGAAATGAGATAAACACAGGGTCACCGTTTGCATGATACTGTAAATAAAAGCTCAAGTACTTTTTTATTTAGTATTAAAAATACATAAACCAAGCAATGCAGCACTCGAGGCCATGTGCTAGTGATGCCATAGCTGATATTAACCACAATGGGAGTCTTATTACCCGCTTAAAAACCCAAGCCCTTCAAGTTCTTCAAGAACCACTTTTGGTTTCATATGAAACTATAGGCCTTATTCACTAATATCTTCCTAAGAATTTCCCTAAATTTGTTCTTAAGGAGAGTTCTGACAAAAAGTCTAGATCAGTGATCCAGTGAGCCTAAATGGACTCTTAACTATCTGCCACTATTTACATTTACATTTAAGGCATTTAGCAGACGCTCTTCTCCAGCGCGACTTACAAAAGTGCTTCACTTTTTACTCAAAAAAACCTCAGCTAGTTTAAATAGACTAATAGTTCAAAGATACTTCGAGCGAGCGACTCTGCTGGTCAGACACCCAGTGGAAGTTCGTTCCACCACTTTGGTGCAAGACAGAAAAAAGCCTGGACGCTTGTCTTCTGTGGACTTTGAGGGATGGTGGGTCGAGCCAAGTCGTACTTGAAGCTCGAAGGGCTCTTGGTGCGGATCGACCATTGTCATCAAGTACGGAGGGGCTGGTCCTTTCTGGGCTTTGTAGATGCGGGCAGCTACGGTAATATAACCACTATTAACCATCTTGACTCTCATTACTCTGACCATCACTGCCATGACTACATTAAGTTCTACTACACCATGATTATTATATTATGATTATGATCAGATCAGTTCAACAGTTTAGATGGTTTGGTGACTTATCAATCATTTATAAATAGTTCTGACCAGAGGAGTATGGGTCGGGTCCCCCTTGTGAGTCTTGGTTCCTTGCCACTGTCGCTGTTGGCTTGCTCACTGAGGGTCTTGGGTTTTCATGTCTTTTTATATTATGGATTCTTCTTTTTTTCTGTCTTTCACTAATTACTAATTACTAATTATGTAAAGCTGCTTTGTGACAGTTGTAAAAAGTGCTATTCAAATCAATTTGACTTGACTTGACTTATTCATCAAGAGATCCTACAGCTCCTGGGAACACATTTTGATATATGATTGTTCAGCTGTTCGGTTAAGTGTTCAGCAAAACAGCTTAATTTGAAAACACAAAGCAGAAATATGATAAAATACTTCTCATAAATCACCAAATGCACTCCTCACTGCTCATAACATTCTAATAAACATAAGAGAGAGGGGAGTCTCTTTTTACATATTGTTTTACTATGAACTGCGGTTGTGATTTCACAGATTTTTAGGGTTTACTGAGGTTCTGGACCCGAGTTTCCAGACTATTTATAGATACAAGCTCAAACCCAGTCGCCCCTTCTGTCCGGCGCCTGTTGCCTCTCCGCTTCTCTGCATTAGCGGCAGACTACTGCGCTGGCAGGGTGGGATACAGATGAGCAGCGGATCTTCCCGGGTACAGTGCTGCATCAGGACCTCCTGTCTGTCCCGGCAGCCACCCGGTAAAAGTGCAAGGAAGTGAGCTTTGGATCACCAGGTTTAGCTTTAGTTCTCCAGGTTGCTGAGACTCTAAAAGAGGGTGGAGTCTTGTCAGCCTTGTAATTGGTCAGGGATATGCTGATGTAAACCTGACCCACTTTTAGGACCACCCATTCCACGTGGGGAGGAGAGCAATACTGGTGAAATACAGCAGGCATTTATTACACTTTAGCGAGGAGTTCTTAAGATATACTTTGGCCCACAGTATAGGAGCCGGACTGGCCTAATAAGAAAGAAAACTCAGATTTAGGTTCCCAGGGGCTTTAAAGAGAACAGTGGGATGCAGATAAGAGCAATTCTGAGATCACTGAGACTTTCTGTTGGGACTTTTCTCCAAAGCAAATATCTTATGAAGGAACTGGTGAATGATGCCCATTGTGAACTGAACAAATCCCAAATAAGAACACGGGTTAACACCAGTGTGAGCATCTTCATAAGAACGGTTGATAAACAAGGCCCCATGCTTATAACAGAAATGTGAGTGTGTGAAGAACCTATTGTAGAACCTTATATCAAGTGAAAGTTCTCATATCTTTCTAATCGTGGTTCTTGAAGCCACCTGAAGCACCTTTATTTTTAGTATATAGTTTTCTGGTGCCTCTTCAGAATAAGGTATCGGAGGGCATCCCAACTCAGCATCCAGGCAATAACAAGTCCAGAAACCCAGCCTAGTGGTCTGTAGTGCCCTCAATGTACTACCAATTGGTCCTCCGAAACAAAACGAGCTTTTCTTGAGCACCCACAGTCTTCATTTTCAGCAGCTACGTCGACCACAGGGACAGAAGACCTGAGAAAAGGAGAATGTGGTTCCAACATCAGCCAGACATTCTGTTCCAGCAAATCAAATAATCACACAGACACGACCAGGAGGGATTTACAGTCCTTCTCTCTTGGAGTGTGAAGTCGGAAAACCAGACAGATTAGCTTCGCTCAATTCCACAGTGAAATTACACTGCAGGAAAATCACATACTGGACAGTGAGAGCTTCTGAAATGGAGGAAATATTTATAGAACTGAGTGATGGAGCAAACAAAATCATGGGACATTTTCCCAACATGCAGCAGGATCTTTTGCTTTTCTGACACAGAGCTTTGATAAATGTTGGTCCAGGCACAAATGCCCCAGCAGTGACACACATAGACACATAAATATAGGCCTATGTTGTCATACTGTGACTAAACAGAGGCATTTACTCAGTGTTTCTCACACAACGCTGCACTAAATCCACTTAAACAGGGCTAAATATACTCTCTAATGAAGCGTGCAGCTGGTCAATGCTCAGCAGTACATGGTAATGACAAACTCCCTGCTGTACAATACACCTCAAGACCACCTTTTGCTGGTAGCTTAGACCATCCAAAACCAGCTACCACCTTTTAGCTGGTTTTGGATAGTCTAAGCTGGTCTTGATGGTCAAGGTGGTCAAAAAGCTGATCATCCAGGTGCTGGTTAGCGAGCTAGTTAGCTGTTAGAGCTCCGGGCTATTGATGACAGGGTTGTAGGTTCGATACCCGGGCTCGGCAAGCTGCCACTGTTGTGCCCTTGACTCCTGGGTGCTGGAGTTGGCTGCCCACTACTCTGGATGTGTGTGTGTGTGTGTGTGTGTGTATACTCACTGCCCTTGTTCACTTATGTGTTCACTACCACAGATGGGTCAAATGCGGAGGACACACTGCACTCCATACTACAGTGACAAATACCTGCACCTTTACCTTTATTTGATGTTGGTCTTGCTGGTCATGTTGGTTGACCACCTTGGTCTTGTTGGTCATGCCAGCTTGGGCATGTTGGTTGACCACCTTGGTCTTGTTGGTCATGCCAGCTTGGTCATGCTGTTTGAACAGTGTGGTCATGCTGGACGACTAGCCTGGTCAAACAAAAACCTACCCTGTTCTGGCCAGGAGCTAAGGTTAAACAGATTGACAAGCCCCTACTCGCTAGCTAACGTCTTTCAAGGCTAAACACAACAGCTACTTTAGGAGGGCATGACACTCAGGGGAGGCCAAGGCTAATACAAGCCTGACAGAGGCAAGTACCAACGCAGTTATCTGGCATGCTGGAGCCTTTGGGGCGTCTCAGAGCTGGTATGCTGCTGTGGGCTGCCTTGGTGACGTAAATCGGCCAATAAGAACGGAGCTTTTCATTTTTCTTTTTACATAAAAGCATGTTTATTTTGAGGTAAAATAACAGGGCGATAAATAGGCTTGTAAAACCTAAATTCTGAGCATTTTTACTGTTTATACAACAACCAATAAGTGTCACAGAACAGAATAACTGAGCATTTCAACTAACAAATAGACAGAAATACACATAGGCAGACAGACAGACTGGAGTCCAGTATTTCTAGTCTGCTCAATGTGTTTCTGTATTAAATGTAGTTTTGCTTGATGAAGCTGCTGTTCATGCCGAGTGTTCCTCAGCAGAGGAAGTCCAGGAGCAGGCCTAATAAACGTGGCCCCATGGGTCAGCAGACAAAGTACAATATTAGTGTAAAACTGGAGAAGGTGCTGAACCGCACTGCTCTGAAGACTCCACTCCGCCGCTGGAAGCAAAACGCAATAGAGGCTCGGCAGCTCAAAGACAAATGAAGCCATTTATCTGGGAGAGCCGGAGCCGGCTCTGCGCTAAGAAAGCCCGGCAGCCGGAGCAGGAATTCAATTTTTAAAAACGTCGCTCTAAAGCCTAATAACTCTCGCAGGAACCTGCACACAATAGGAGCTAACCCCAGATGATTTCTGCACTGCTGAGTTTCTCGTCGTGCTCTCGCTCCAGAACAAAACACACACACACACACACATACACGAGTGGAGAGGTGAGAGAGAAAGAGCGAGCAAAGAAAGAGAGAGAGAGAGAGAGAGAGAGAGAGAGAGCAAGAGAGAGAGATCCCCTGTGTCTCCTTCCATCTGTCCCCCTGCAGTCTGCGCTCAACAGCTACTCTTTTACTACCCAACCTTTTCTCCCTCTTCTCTGCCTCTCGGTTTCTTTCAGCTCCGCCGTGTCGGAGGAGGACTGGCACAGTGATGCTGGAAGCTGATATTCCCTCAGACTTACACTGTCAAATCCCACAGAGAGAGAGAGAGAGAGAGAGAAAGAAAGGTACTGGAGGAGAAAACTGAAAAAAACGAGAGGAAAAAAAATCCAGTTTTCTCTTCAGCTGCTATTTAAAAAATTCCATTTGACTGATAACCGAGGACAAAAGACACAGAGAAACAAAGAGAAAAATAGACAGAGAAATAGAACCAATGAGGGATTGTAAAGATTGTCAAATTGTTGGTTATTCAGAAATAAATTTCACCAGACTTAGACAGTAATCTGGTAACCTCCCTCTCTCTCGATCGAGCTGCTCCTGACTTCGGGTCCCTCTTTCGCTGTCCTTCTTCCAGAACCTCAGACTAGCCCCACCTCAGGCCTTTCTGCTGGGCTGTGCAGTAGATCCCAGGACATACTCTGTCCTTCAGCCCAAGCGGTCCAGAATCATGCCACTAGTTAGGCAGCAATAGGCTGTCTGGAACTCCTATGGAGGAGAAGTACAGCTTCTAGATGTTAGATTGAATTTCTAGAAGATCTAGAAGATTTTCTTCCCTCATGGTCTCAACAGCCTAAGACGGGGCAACTCATCGAAACCGAAATTCTAAAACGTCTAATCAACGTAATCCTGCCCATGTTATTTTGACCTGCTCATGTGACTCCGCCCTGTCCAGTCTGAAACTCAAAACGCCGAGCCAAACGAACCACTCAAGCAGCTTAAACAGTCATTCATTAACTGCAATGGAGGTAAAATGTTCAATTCATTGTGATATTGATTTGAGGTCATATCATCCAACAGCCTCAACAGCCAGTTCTGTCTCAAGCCTTTAGTTTGCTCTGAACGAGGGCCTTCCCTCCTTCACTCAGTTGGTAGCTCAGTCAGTAGAATTTTGATCTCCCTCAGTAGAGAACCAGGTACCATCCCACCTCAGGCCTAGTGATCCCAATTGCAGCAAGGCTGAGCCAGTAAGATGGACCCAGCAGAGCTGAAACAATTGAAAACAGGGGACTGCTATTGGCAGCATTGGCTGGCCCTAAATCCTTGCCCATCATCCAGACATAGCCAAGGTGGCTTGCATCATTTGGCACCTTACTGGCAAAGCTCTTACACGGGCCACCTCACTATGACACCAACCACCATATGCCTTTCTAGAAGTCACTGTACTGAGGCTGTGTGTTGTACCGTAGATAACCTGGCTGGTGGTTAGTGGGCATACAGCAGGGTAGTCACTCAGTGACCAATTACACCATCCAGTTTAAAACTCTTGCTGCCGAAAGCAGCTGGAAGTCAGAGGCGCCAATGGCCATCTTTATGAACTGACACTCAAGCTGGACACTTGCTTCGTGTAGGAGGAGTCCCTGTAGTGTCCCCCTGAATGGCACACTTTCTCTGGCCCGGTCTTTCCACTGAGTTTCAAGTCCCTGAGCTCATGCAGTTAGGCAGTACTTGCCTCTTTCACCAGGAATATGACACATGGCAGGGGGTAGATGCCTATGATTTGGCCACCGAACTCGCTTCGGCTCAGGCTGGGTATTCATCGATTTCAGAGCAGCAGGGGACTTTATTGAATTCCACCCAGGCGGTAAGTTACCTCTCAACTCTCTCAATCACCAGTTGCTAGTTTTGGCCAATCTCTTGCCTCTGGGGCTGTAACCCAACAAAATCTTACCGCCTGGGTGGAATCCAATCCCTTACCCAAGACACATAGATGATATTTTTGCTACTGACCCAAGCTCCTGATGTACAGCTTGTTCAGGGGTTCCCGCTTGGAGCACCACAACCCGCCAATTGATTGGTTCGTCCACCAGTTTGAGGGATCTAGTGCAAAATCTCAACCTTCAAAATTCAGACACTCTTCTCCAGACGTGCCACAGCCTCTCCGGACAGCCTGGATTATGAACAAACCCATTATGAACATTTAGATATTTGTGAGGTGTTCAGTAAATGCAAGGCCCAAATCTTGCTTCCTGAAAGATGAATATGTCTGGTGCTTGTAACCTAGTCCAGGATTATTCATTACATGCTTTCATTACACCCTCCGGTCAATATGAATACCTGGTGATGCCCTTCGGTTAATGAATGCGCTGGCTAATTAGGTCCTTTAGGAGACTTTTAACTGCTATGTGTTTCTTTATATAGATGATATCATTGTCTATAGCTGAATGCTGGATGAATATGTAGTTCTGGTAGGATCTCCAGCAGCATCTAGAGGGTCATCTCTATGTGAAACCACAGAAGAAATCAGTTCTGCATTGGATCCCTGTCATTTCTCAGGTTTTTCAACATAGGATTTGCTGATTTCCTCTGGTACTTTATCCAGAAGGATACAGTAATACAGTGGCTGAATCGTTTAATAATAATTAAAAATATCTATAAATTAAATATATTAAGGCAAATAAAATTGACTTAATATATACAAGTCTTATCTTAAATACAACCGCATTTAATCATTAATTAATATATCTTCACAACCACATATTTAACAGTGTAAGCTTATTTATACACATAGTTGTTCACTATGCTGGATCCTGAGTCCCACCAGAAGACAGCATAACAAAGTTGCTGTATAAACATATTGTTGCATCTTATACAAAAGCCTACAAAAGCACTTTTATTGAGCATCTTCTCAGCAATATTATAAGCTGAGAAGTGAAGAAATTTACAGCTGCTTTGCTGTACAGCAACCTTGAGTTATTCTTTCCAGAAAAGAGTACAACCCTTCATTTCTTTGTGTGATGTGACTATGATTCACCGTATGAACTCTACTGACGGACTATAATAAACAGGAGAACCTTCGCACTGAGAGCACAGAGAGTAGACTGGTTAGAAGACTTGAACCGTGACAGAACAGCTTTCATTTGCAATAAAAGAGAGAGAGAGCGAGTAGGATATTCTATAGATATAGATGTATAGATCTCACGCACTTAATAATATCACATGGTCAGATTTCTCCAGTATGTTAGGTAAGTATGCAGTTGGAGGTAGTAGGGACTTGTATACAGTGCAGTATAAACTGCTGTTGGAAATGTCCATTGATTCCAGAGCAATAGAGCTAGAAAACGGAGGAAAGCTGCTGAAGGTACTATTCTGTACATGTATAGACCTGTTCAGAATGTTTGTCAGCAGTAAACGAATCATATGAACGAAAGCAAGTGGTTTTTAGACTGTTTCCTGCCAAACCCAGTAGGGGGTGCTAGTTAGGGCTGAAACGATTATTCGTAAAACTTGAATAATTTGATTACGAAAAAATGTTCGACAAATTCTTTGCTTCGAGCCTTCGTTTAGTTATTGTCACCAATGTCCATCAATTTTAAATGTCTTTGCTATTGCATCACTCCCGCCTTGTAGAGGCAACTGCGTAGCTACGGCCTTCTTGTTTTACACAGACTGTATTTATAAAGATTTAAGGTGGCGTGGTTTATTTTACTCTCTATGGCAATGCCGGTGTGTAAGTGTGGGCCCATTTTACGCTGCGTTGGGCGAACAATGTAGTGCAGTGTACGCACTGTAAAAACGGGCCTGGCCTACCATACCAGTACTTCGTCAATGCTGCAGCACCTGAACCGAAAGCATCCTCACGTGAACTGCACTTCTCCAAGCAGACTCTGAGCATCTGTAGCATATGTTTACGATTGCTAACTGCTAACACTAGCTCTTGTTAGAACATACAGTATTTCTAATGATTTGTAGACTGTGTTATGAGTGGATAGTGACCAGGCATGATAAGTAGCAAGACAGCAAATGCACCAAGATCTCACTCATGTATTTTACACTGATAGCTCACTGATAGGTATCTCAAAACACATAAACAAATCATACATAAGGCAGTAATAATAAATGCAACAGATGGACAAATTCATTTATGACTACATCAATGACTACATTCATTAGCACGTAGATTTACATTTGGAGATGATCGGGAAATGAAGCACTTTAATACTAGATGGGCTATTGCAGAGGGTACCCCCTTTTCCCCCTTTTAATTAAGAAAAAAACTAAGGACAAATAGGCTAGTCTATGTTTGTGAAGTTGTATTTCATAGTTTTTTATGTCATTAAAGCTTCACAGAAAGGTTGATTAAATGGGCGTAGTAAATGGGCGTAGCAGCTAATGAGCTAATTCTAAGAGGCCTTTCATGTTGCATAACACACTACTGATATAGTTATAAAAAAAGCTTATTAAAAAAACACAAATATGATTTATACGATTATGTGATTAAAACAATATTCAATAGTTGCAGCCCTAGCGCTAGTAATTTCAGAAATATAGCGATGTATCCTTTCTCTAGGGAGCAAAACATGAGAAAATCCAGCTCAAGCTTTTGGTGGAAGCTGGTTTCGGATGGTCTGAGCTGGTCTTTGTAGGTCAAGGTGGTTAAAAATCTGGTCATCCAGACAAAAACATACCCTTTGCTGGTAAGCTAGCTGGTTAACTTGCTCTCGGACAGCCTAGTGTGTGTTGCATTTGACTTTGTCAGGCTGATCATGCTTGTTGACCAGCTTGATCTTGCTGGTTATGGCTTTAGACCAGCTACACCAAACGAAACTTAAATGATGGATTAGGTTGAGAACGGTTCTGTTTTCCAGCTTTTAAGAGCAGTAGAGCAGTAAAGTAGTATTAAGTTTAAAGGTGGAAAGTGAAAGCACTTGGTTTGCTAATTAAAAGAGAATTGCGGTGCCACTAAAGAAACGTTTAACACTAAATTGAGAAAAAAACCACGAACTTAAAAGAAAGTTTTTAAAGAAAAATATTAGCACATCTCAGTAAGGGTATCACCTTCTTTTTTTTTTTAGATTTTACTTCAGTTAATTTACATTTACTGCATTTATCTGCCGCCCCCTACCTGGGAAATGCTACATTTGAACCATGTTCCACAGTTAGAAGACCAAGGAGTAGAGCTAGTATAGTTGGAAGTAACTAAAAACTCACACTGGTGTAGTGTAGTCTGCTTGTCCAGCTGGGAATGGTGTCATTTGTGGCAGCTGGTGCAAGAGTGGACTACACTCTTAAAAATAAAAATGGTACAAAGGGTGTTTAGTGTTTAGGGGTCCAACGACTTAATGGACTAAAACTGATGACTAAAGTAGTTACCAGTCGATTAGTTGGTGGCTGGTTTGTCTAGGAACTAGGAAGCAGCTGAATGGGATGCATGTGAACCACAGATTAATGGCCAAACTTTAACCATAACAGTGTGGAGTGCAGCTCTGCTGCCGCTGTTACTTTTTACAGTAATAGCACCCTCATATCTGAACGCCATCAATGAGGAGACCGGTCACTGGTTTAAATATGAATAGGAGTTCTTGTAATGCTCAACACAGTGTATTTTTTTACGGATAATGTCCTGTCCCTCAACAAAAATAGCTTTTTGGCTTGTTGCAAAACTGTCAAAATAAAAGTCACTGATAGAAACTTGTACAGTAATAGAAACTCCATGTTTTCTTTTTAGCTGATTAAAAATAATAAAAAAATAATAAGGGAAAACTGATTTTGATTTGTTATGTTTTATTGCTGCTGTTTTGCACATACTTGGTTTTAAAATGTCGACAGGAGAAAGATATTGGGGTTTTACTGATATGTAATATTAGCAGGAAAGTGAATTTCTTTCATTGTTTATTAGCAAATGCATAAAAACCTGAAGCTCAAGCTAAATTTAAAACCTGATAACTCCAAAAGAGCTGTACATCATTTGAATAATTGATTACTTGTTTCAATAACTGACAGCATAATCAACTATCAATCAACTATATTCAAATAATCATCGCTTGCAGCCCTATCAGAGTGGAATCAACACCCACAGTACATATTTAACACTGACAAGTTTGCTGTGAATGGCATCGCTTACAGAACCATGAGCACACGCTTAAATAAAGAAGATCCTTGAGGAATTTTTGGAGGTTCTTCAGTCTGAAACTGCTGAGGAACCTTCAAGGAACCTTCTTCTTAAAAACCTTTTTACTTGAAGCACTTTCTCAAAGCACCTTTGCAGGATCCGCCACAGTTTGAAGAACCGCCACAAGTTCCTCAAGATCTTCTACTTTTAACAGTGTAGCACCTTTATTTTTTATTTTTAAGAGTATAGGATTCAAATCCCCAGATCTAAAAGCAAAATATGATAGTTGTAATGTTCTGTAAAATGGATCTTAGATCTGTATATAAACACAATGCAGACATTACACCACTGCCTTTCCCTTGACAGACTGGGGTTGAATTCTTTTCCCGGCTGGGCAAATGCATTGGGTAAGACTCTGGACTCTGGATTCTCTTACCTGTGTAATGTGATTCACATGTAAGAGCTCTGGATTAGAACACCAGATAAATGTTGGAAATGTAAATGAGTAACAGGTTGGAGTTTTTTAGAATAGAATTAGCAGATATGCTAAACAGGTTTGCCTTTTTTAACGCAAACGAACCCGGAGACGCTAGCGGGGGCCCCGGGAAGAGTTCTCTTTTCTTTGTGAAGGGCAGGGCTCCCTGGACTGGGTTCACCCAGAGATAGGGGCTCACGCCCTGGAAAGCGCCGCGGCTCTGGTGGCGTCCAGAGTTTTTTAAACCCTACGTGAACCAGAACTAAAATCCAGCACCATCATTTCCGGCTTTGGCTCAAATCTTGAGAACCTAAATACAGACATAAACCATCGCTGCCCTCCAAAAAACCTTGTATCTCCATTTTTTACTTTTTGACCTAATATGAATCTGGCAGTTGTTCTTTATTGTGCATCAGAATGTCACTATGAATGGACCAATAGAAATGCTTCAAAATGCCAGGGAGTATTTTTTCCCCCATTGACTTCCATTAAAAGCTCAAAAGTTTTTTCCTTCTCCTGTAAAGTTGCCGTTTTGCCGATACCAGGTTTGTGTGTGACAGCGACAAAACGCGTCCTACATGTTCATGTGACACACACACACACGCACACACACACACATGCACACAAGCAGTGTGTAGTTCTGAGAGACCCGAGTGGTGTGTGTTTGGAGCTTGATGGACAGAAAGAAGCAGAGCTGAAATAGGAACAGAAAAATAACAGCTTTTCCTGCAGATCAGCAGTGTGTGTGTGTGTGTGTGTGTGTGTGTGTGTGTGTGTGTGTGCACCAGACTGCACCATCACAGTCTCGCCTCTGAACAGAAGCTTGATTTCTCTAAATTAAAGCGATAGTTCAGTGAAAAATCCATTTGCAGTTCCTCCCCCCTGACCCCAACTGCAGTCGATCAGCCGAGTGTCAGAAGTTTGGCTTCTTCAGTTTTACCACTGGAGCTACGAGGCTAATGCAGCTAAGAAGTAATAGAAGCACCTACCCACCGATTAGCATGGCGTTAACTAGGGCTGCCAGTAACAACTATTTTTCCATTGATTAATCGATCAATTCTTTTGCTGATTATTTCGTTTCATCTAAATGATGAATTCTCCCTAAAAAAGTCATTTTCTTTTGATGAAACTGTAAATAAAGCTGAATATATGAGGAGCTTTAAACTGTAGGTTTAAACAAGAGCTACAGCAGAACAGCCAGCAGTGCAGTGTGGTATTTATACCCCTTATCAAACTGTATGTGATCCACTGTATTTATGCCGTTCCCCACACAAAGAAATGTGCTTACAATTAGATATGGTTACACACACACACACACACACACACACACACACACACACACGGTCAGCCCAGATTCTAGCCGTAACCTTTTCTATCAGTCACATATTCACTGGAAATCCTAACGTAGCAGACAGACGAACACATCGCTTTAATTACGAGATCATTTACCGGCTACAGGAACACACACAGTTACATACCTACTGCAGACGCAACGCCACAGTAATGTAATTGTGGGCGAAACAGTCGTGTGCCAGGGTGCATTTTCCCCTTGAAAACTGAAACGGCACAGTCAGTCGCACAAGAAATGCTATGCTGTGCCTTCGGAACTGCGTCCAGTGTACAAACCACCCTGGTTTTCATGCTCATTTCAGGGTCTCGCACTTTTGAGCTCTTTTATGGGTCTTTGGACACTTTTTAAACCTATTTTCGGACTCTGCTGCAGTCCAAGCCTCTTTTTTTTTTTTTACACAGTAGCTTTGAAAGGAGATGTTTCTGGCTCCAGTCCGGACGAGTGACCACAGTTATGCAGGGGAAAAAAAGAAGACAAAAAGCTAAAGTCATTTCAAAAGAACAATTAAAATGATATTAAAATGATGAGTGGGCTTAAAATACTGACGTTGATGCATTTTCAGTATCCCAGCCATCCACTACAGTGACTTGTCGCGGCATCCCTAGTTTCAACTGTCTAAACCATCAGGCCAGGACTCTAGGCCAGAAGTCACTTATAGGTTGACCGCAATCCGGGTCCGAGTCTGGACCCAGGCCCTGTTCCACTCTATAATTGGACCTACTACACGCCACTGAGAATTCCACACATAATATACATCCTAATGTATGTGAAGGTCTAGTATTCATAAGTTTGAAGAACAAAGACCTGCCTATAATTGAGTATGTCCACCTTGTGCTGGCACAACAGATCTGACCATATCAAGGCTCTGAAGGTGTCCTGTGGTATTGGGCACCGAGACTAGCGTTAGCAGCAGGTACTTCAAGTCCTGTAAGTTGTCAGGTTGGGCATCCATAGATCGCATAAATGGTTCTTAGGTGTCCACAGCTGTGTCTCTGGTTCTCTGGTTATCCTTTCTTGGAGCATTTTTGGTCCTGCCAATCATCTGGCCGTCAAATTGCCTCAGATTCTTGTTCTTGCCCATTTGTCCCGATTTTAACACCTTTATCATCACCTATAAGAGCTGACTGTTCACTCACTGCCTAATATATAGATCCGAACCCATGACAGATGAATCCACTGTAGATGAAGATAATCAATGTTTTTCACTTTACCTCTCAGTGGTGTTAATGTTCTGGCTGATTGGTGTATAATGAAGACTTTTAGACTTTTAAGAAGACCTTTAAGAAGGTTTATTTTGGGCTTAAATTAGCATTCCTGTAGAGATCGTTTTTTCTCTTCATATTTATTGACATTAGCCTAACTCTGAAAGTCACGGATCATCAAATCTGTCCATCTGTGAGAATGGACAAAGGTCTGTCACACAGCTAAAACTGTAGAAGCATCAGGGAGGGTGCCTGACCGTTCAGCTGAGACTGAGAAACAGCCGATATGAGCAGAAAAGATGCTAACAGACATAAAGCTGAGCGTCAATCTCATATCTGAGCATCTCCATCCTTTAATCTGTTTCTCACCTTTTCTGTCTTTCTGTCCTCTGTTTCTCTCGTCTCCCTCGTTATTCCCATCTCCTCCCTTTAATTTGATCTCTCTCTCTCTCCCTCTCTCTCTCTCTCCCTCTCCCTCTCCCTCTCCATCCACCCTCATTCTCCTTGTCTCCATTCCTTCCTTCCCTGTCTTCGTTCTCCCTCTCTCCCCTCCGCTGTTCTGTGTGTTGTGGTGTTGTTGGCTTTGCGTTTCTTTGCCACATCAGAACGTTCAGAAACTTCAGGAGGATCTGAATAATTCATCTGTGCAGAAACAGAGAAGATGTGGAGAAACGGAAAAATCAGCAGATCTACCCTCAGATTTTTACACACCCCTGAATGAGAAGAACAGACGGGGTTGTATTAGAATATGTGTGTTTATTAGGGTTGGAACTGCAAAATCACCCTGTCCTCTAACTGTAGAATATGATCAGAACACTTTCTGGGCTGTTGTGTCATTTTCACCTAATCAGAGTCACAGGTACTACATTTTATTTGGAGTTGTTATGCTCCAGCCGAAACACCTGCAGTGTTTGTTACGCTCTGTCCGAAAGCCCGCAGTGTTTGTTTACATTTACATTTAAGGCATTTAGCAGACGCTCTTCTCCAGAGCGACTTACAAAAGTGCTTCACTATTTACCCAAGAAAAACCTCAGCTAGTTTAAATAGACTAATAATTCAAAGATCCTCTAAGTTTAGACTCTACTAAACACAAGTCAGTAAGGAGACCACTCTGCTATTCGCCCAAGTATTCTCAGAAGAGGAGGGTCTTCAGTCTGGGTTTGAGGACAGCGAGTGTTGGACTCTGCCGTTCAGACATCCAGGATCTTCCGTGGATTTTGAGGGATGGCGGGTCGAGCCGAGCCGTACTTGAAGCTGGAAGGGCTCTTGGTGCGGATCAGCTTTTGATCATTGCCATCAAGTACGGAGGGGCTGGTCCAGTCTTGGCTTTGTAGGCCAGCGTCAGGGTTCTGAATCTGATGCGGGAAGCAGCTACAGGAAGCCAGTGAAGAGAGAACGCAGCAGTGGAGAGACATGGCTGAATTTAGGAGCGTTGAAGACGACCTGTGCCGCTGCATTCTGGATAAGCTGCAGGGGCCTGATGGTGCGCAGAGGAAGACCAGCCAGAAGAGAGCTGCAGTAGTCAAGTCTTGAAGTGACGAGAGACTGAACGAGCACCTGGGCGACTCTCTAGAGAGGATGGGTCGAATGTTACACGCTGTCTGAACGCCAGGAGTGTTTGTTACGCTCTGTCCGAAAGCACAGAGTGTTTGTTGTGCTCTGGCCAAAGGCCTGCAGTGTTACGCTCTGTCTGAACGCCTGTGGGGTGTTACACGCTGGCCCAAAGCCTGCAGTGTCTCTTATGCTCTGGCCAAAGGCCCATAATGTTATGCTCTGCCCATTCGCCCATAGTGTTACGCTCTGTCTGAACGCCCAGTGTTCGTTATACTCTGTCCGATCGCGCGCAGTGTTACGCTCTCTAAGATCGCCCACAGTGTTACGCTCTGTCTTTTTGCCCAGTTTTCGTTATACTCTGTCCCAGTGTGTGTCATGCCAAACGCCCCACAGTGTTCGTTACGCTCTGGCCAAACGCCCCACAGTGTTCGTTACGCTCTGGCCAAACGCCCCACAGTGTTCGTTACGCTCTGGCCAAACGCCCACAGTGTTCGTTACGCTCTGGCCAAACGCCACACAGTGTTCGTTGCGCTCTGGCCAAACGCCCACAGTGTTTGTTACGCTCTGGCCAAACGCCACACAGTGTTCGTTGCGCTCTGGCCAAACGCCACACAGTGTTCGTTACGCTCTGGCCAAACGCCACACAGTGTTCGTTGCGCTCTGGCCAAACGCCCACAGTGTTCGTTACGCTCTGGCCAAACGCCACACAGTGTTCGTTGCGCTCTGGCCAAACGCCACACAGTGTTCGTTACGCTCTGGCCAAACGCCACACAGTGTTCGTTACGCTCTGGCCAAACGCCACAAAGTGTTCGTTGCGCTCTGGCCAAACGCCACACAGTGTTCGTTGCGCTCTGGCCAAACGCCACACAGTGTTCGTTGCGCTCTGGCCAAACGCCACACAGTGTTCGTTGCGCTCTGGCCAAACGCCCACAGTGTTTGTTACGCTCTGGCCAAACGCCACACAGTGTTTGTTGCGCTCTGGCCAAACGCCACACAGTGTTTGTTACGCTCTGGCCAAACGCCACACAGTGTTTGTTACGCTCTGGCCAAACGCCACACAGTGTTCGTTACGCTTTGGCCAAACGCCACACAGTGTTCGTTGCGCTCTGGCCAAACGCCCACAGTGTTCGTTACGCTCTGGCCAAACGCCACACAGTGTTCGTTACGCTCTGGCCAAACGCCCACAGTGTTCGTTACGCTCTGGCCAAACGCCACACAGTGTTCGTTACGCTCTGGCCAAACGCCCACAGTGTTCGTTACGCTCTGGCCAAACGCCCACAGTGTTCGTTGCGCTCTGGCCAAACGCCCACAGTGTTCGTTGCGCTCTGGCCAAACGCCCACAGTGTTCGTTGCGCTCTGGCCAAACGCCCACAGTGTTCGTTACGCTCTGGCCAAACGCCCACAGTGTTCGTTGCGCTCTGGCCAAACGCCACACAGTGTCCACAGTGTTTGTTTCTTGTGCTCTGACCAAACCCACACATCATTCATTACGCTCGGACCAAACTCTGAGAAACGTTATTATTCCGACTCAAACTCACCCGGCCTCGGCTACACTCTGACTAAGTGCAGCCTGTGCTACTTTCTGGCTGGGCTAAACTCTGCAGCCAGACAGCAGAGCAGCACACAGCCTGTGGATCAACAGCTGCACCTGAACCTGGAGAACACATTAATCTTTCAGTCGTCACTCACTGTGATGCTGTAAACACCACATAGCCATTACTCTCTCCCACCTCTATTTCTACCTTGGCCTACATTATACTGCACCTTCAGCCTTACACAGCGCTCTCCTTACTGTCACATTCTCACACACATACACACACACACACACATATACACACAGGGAAAGGTGACAAGCATGAGTAGGCAAGGCTGAATAAAAAAGCAGAGAATATCACAGCATGGGCTTCCAGCGAAGGCTACGGTAATGAGCAATTTCCGGACGCTATGCTAATGCTAGTCAAAGACATACGCCCTTGAAAGCACACCGGGAGGAGACAGTCAGTAATCCTCAGAGTTATTTATTATACAAATCCAACATCTCAGATACAAATCAGAGAGGGAGGACAGGGCCACCGCAGTGTGTGTGTGTGTGTGTGTGTGTATTCTGAATATAACTGTACACGGTGATGCATTGAATATTTTATAAGCCATCCCAAACAGGACTGCAGGCAGAGAGGACTTATCCTACCAAAAATACATGCACAAAACCTCACACACACACACACACACACACACACACACACACACAGATAAACAGAAAGACAGACAGAAGGAGGTTGCAATCAGGTCAGAACAGATATTGAAGTAATATTTTGGCAAAAACTCAAAGTCCCCCCCGCCCAACACAGCAACCCAACCCTGCAGTGTTCGTTACACTCTGACCAAACCCACAATGTGTTACGCTCTGACCAAACCCACAGTGCGTTATGCTCTGACCAAACCCACAGTGCGGTACGCTCTGACCAAACCCACAGTGCGGTACGCTCTGACCAAACCCACAGTGCGTTACGCTCTGACCAAACCCACAGTGCGTTACGCTCTGACCAAACCCACAGTGCATTACGCTCTGACCAAACCCACAGTGCATTACGCTCTGACCAAACCCAGTGTTCTTTATGCTTTGACCAAACCCACAGTGTGGTAAGCTCTGACCAAACCCAGTGTTCTTTATGCTTTGACCAAACCAACAGTGTTACACTCTGACCAAACCCACAGTGCATTACGCTCTGACCAAACCCACAGTGCATTACGCTCTGACCAAACCCACAGTGCATTACGCTCTGACCAAACCCACAGCGTGGTACGCTCTGACCAAACCCACAGCGTGGTACGCTCTGACCAAATTCACAGCGTGTTACGCTCTGACCAAACCCACAGTGTGTTACGCTCTGACCAAACCCAGTGTTCTTTATGCTTTGACCAAACCCACAGTGCGTTACGCTCTGACCAAACCCACAGTGTGGTACGCTCTGACCAAACCCAGTGTTCTTTATGCTCTGACCAAACCCACAGTGCGGTACGCTCTGACCAAACCCACAGTGCGTTACGCTCTGACCAAACCCACAGTGCGGTACGCTCTGACCAAACCCACAGTGCGGTACGCTCTGACCAAACCCACACTGTTACGCTCTGACCAAACCCACACTGTTACGCTCTGACCAAACCCACACTGTTACGCTCTGACCAAACCCAGTGTTCTTTATGCTCTGACCAAACCCAGTGTTCTTTATGCTCTGACCAAACCCACAGTGTGTTACGCTCTGACCAAACCCACAGTGTGGTACGCTCTGACCAAACCCAGTGTTCTTTATGCTTTGACCAAACCAACAGTGTTACGCTCTGACCAAACCCACACTGTTACGCTCTGAACAAACCCAGTGTGTTACGCTCTGAACAAACCCAGTGTGTTACGCTCTGAACAAACCCAGTGTTACGCTCTGAACAAACCCACAGTGTGTTGCAGTCTAACAAACCCCACAGTGTTATGCTCTAACCAACCCCAATGTTCCCTTTGCTCTGACCAAAAACAGTGTTACGTTCTGACCAAACCCACTCACATTAAGGTCCGTTGGTGGCTCACGACCCACAGCCAGAAAACCACTGATATAAAACAATATTACAATATCCAGCAAGTCTCTTTCTCCACTATTTTCAAGTGTCTACCCACACACACACACACACACACACACACACACACACACACACACACACAGACATACAGACATACAGACACACATACACATTAAAATCCATTTGGCTTCTGTTCGATTCAGTGGGCAGAGTGTATCTGGAGAATTGAGTGTTATCTGATCTCACATATAGTATTGTCTCTGAGGGACCAACACACACACACACACACACACACAGTGTTTTTCCATTACATTCTACACATGAAGGCTGCACTATTGCTTATAAAAGCTCTTTAAAGTGCAGCATACATTACACTGCCTACAACACCAGCACTCAGAAATCCACTGTAGTGCATTGCTTTACTGCTTTACTGTGTTTTATTGCTTAATAGATTTAATAGACTGCTTTTATTATGCCACATAACTCCATTCTATTTTATCTACATCATATCAATGTTTTCTTGATCATTTATTTATTTATTTATTTAAACATAAAATATCAAATTTGATACACTAACTATCTAAAAGGATCCCTTTCACCTGGTGAATTCAGCTTTAAAGTGCACCCATTACAAAAACCTTCAACAGTCCCACACACACCATATGTTGTGTATATTATCAATTAATAATAATAAAAGATATTTGTCCAAAAAACTGCTTTACACTAAAATAATTCATGAACATCATTAATAAACACTTCTATAGAAGAATAGGGGGTATTGGTCAATACACACCCTCAACGAAACACTCCTATACACTAGAATAGGATATATTAGTCCATAAACACCTCCTATACACTAGGAGAATTTATAGACTAATTCTATTGTATCTAGTGAATAGGAGTGTTTACTGAGGTGTTTATGGACTAATATCTCCTATTCTAGTGTATAGGGGTGTTTACTGAGGTGTTTATGGACTAATATCTCCTATTCTAGTGTATAGGGGTGTTTACTGAGGTGTTTATAGACTAATATATCCTATTCTTGTGTATAGGAGTGTTTATTGAGGTTGTGTGTAGACTAGTATCCTCTGTTCTAGTGTAGAGGAGTGTTTATTGAGGTGTATACGGTCTAATATCTCCTATTCTAGTGTATATGGGTGTTTATTGAGGTGTTTACGGTCTAATATCTCCTATTCTAGTGTAGAGGAGTGTTTATTGAGGTGTTTATAGACTAATATCTCCTATTCTAGTGTATAGGGGTGTTTATTGAGGTGTTTACGGTCTAATATCTCCTATTCTAGTGTATAGAGGTGTTTATTGAGGTGTTTACGGTCTAATATCTCCTATTCTAGTGTATAGGAGTGTTTATTGAGGTGTTTACTGTCTAATATCTCCTATTCTAGTGTATAGGAGTGTTTATTAAGGTTGTGTGTAGACTAGTATCTTCTGTTCTAGTGTATAGGAGTGTTTATTGAGGTGTATACGGTCTAATATCTCCTATTCTAGTGTATAGAGGTGTTTATTGAGGTGTTTACGGTCTAATATCTCCTATTCTAGTGTATAGGAGTGTTTATTGAGGTGTTTACGGTCTAATATCTCCTATTCTAGTGTATAGGAGTGTTTAATAAGGTTGTGTGTAGACTAGTATCTTCTGTTCTAGTGTATGGGACAAATGTCCATTTTTCCACAATGTGTAAAATAGTTTTTTAAAAAAGTAAAGGACAATCCTACTTATTGAGTCAGTGTGTTCGAGCTTAGGCTGATACTGTATACCAATGCAAAAGTTTTCAGTGCTTAAATAATATATAGCATGCGCCGTGAAAGACCACTAAGGAACACTTCATTTGCATTAGAAAGATTGTATCATCCATAACAAGCTGTAATCAAAGCCTTTTTTGACATTGACACTCAGTTCTGTGTTACATATTACACACACACAATACACAATACACAGCAGTGTGAACCCAGCGCATTGGAAGAGAACAAATGATGCTGCCTTGAGTGACACGGTTTTCCTCTTTATTCTTCCCTCTTTTTCTCCCTCTCTTATTATTCCGTAGCTGTTTTATCTCTCTAATAAAGCACACACGGTACAGTGCTCTTTGATTATATTTTATTAGGCTGATGGGGTGCAGTCGGCACTCATTAACCAGACACAGCCTGCTTTGCATTCCACTTTGCGCTGAGAAACATGGCTATTTTTTTATTATTATTATTTTTAAAATATCTTTAAATGAGGTTCAGAAATTATCTGGCCAAACGCCCAAAGCTTTCTAGACACCTGTGCCTCCAGTGTTTCTTCTCAAATCAATTAATCAGTTAATCAATTGATAATGAGTTTGTCCTCAATGCCTAAATGTTGGAACATTGCTGTGAGGATTTTTTTTACTAATTTATTTTTTTATTTTTACCCATTTTTCTCCACAATTTAGATTGCCAAACCCATACTCATTCTCTCCCTCCCCCATCACATGCAATGCCCCCAACACTAGTGACGGTGAGACCAACACACACCCCCTCCGACATGTGCGCAGCCAGCCACACCTCTATTTTGAACCAGGCAACCAACATGCCTGGAGGGAAGCACTGTATACCTTGCTCTGACGCGCCAGCTAGCATGATGTGGGGGAGGGAGACACTAGAATAGGAGATATTAGTCAATAAACAACCTCAATAAACACTCCTATATGCTAGAATAGGAGATATTAGTCCATAAACACCTCAATAAGCACTCCTATACACTAGAATAGGAGATATTAGTCAATAAACAACCTCAATAAACACTCCTTTACACTAGAATAGGAGATATTAGTCAATAAACAACCTCAATAAACACTCCTTTACACTAGAATAGGAGATATTAGTCTATACACACCCTCAATAAACACTCCTATACACTAGAATAGGAGATATTAGTCCATGAACCTCAATAAACACTCCTATACACTAGAATAGGAGATATTAGTCAATAAACATCTCAATAAACACTCCTATACACTAGAATAGGAGATATTAGTCAATAAACAACCTCAATAAACACTCCTATACACTAGAATAGGAGATATTAGTCCATGAACCTCAATAAACACTCCTATACACTAGAATAGGAGATATTAGTCAATAAACAACCTCAATAAACACTCCTATATGCTAGAATAGGAGATATTAGTCCATGAACACCTCATTAAACACTACTATACACTAGAATTGGAGATATCAGTCTTTAAACAACCTCAATAAACACTCCTATATATTAAAATAGGATATATTAGACCATTAACAACCTCAATGACCCAAGGATGATAGCTAAACACTGCTGATTCTTGGAAAAGGTCAATCACATCGTGACATCTCCATTCTCAACTCTGCCGTGCTCCATCACCAGCGTAACGCAGACAGACAGAGACCGCCACAGCCTGAGGAAGTTCTTTAGTGCTGCTGAGTTGCCCGAGTAAGTCCATTAGCTTTGTGATGGGATCTGATTACTCCGGGGATTTGGTCATTTTGGCCTGCCAGGTCGCATTTACACTGTCACTCTGACCTGTCAGGTCACATTTCACCAACTGCTGCAGACCTGCCAGAAAAGCAGCCAATATACAGAAAGGTGCAGTACTGCTTCAAACACCCAATGAACACCTAGCTTTAAAAAGAAGTAGGGGTGTAACGAGTGGAGTAACAGGGATCCGAGTGTCACGAGAGCAGAACGCGTAGACACTGAGCCCAGAGCCAGAAGGCAGCACCTCGAGTACAGCCTCACACCTGCAGCTCCACCACTCTGGTGTGTGAGAGGAGAGCAGAGGTCTGTTAGTGTGAGGAGTGGGGGTCTCGGATGGAGACGGGCTGAGTGTAAACAGGAGGAATCGCTAAGTTAGTCAACCTCAGAACCACCGACTCCACCATTAACCTTTACTGTGAAAAAGAGAGAGAGAGAGAGAGAGAGAGAGAGAGAGACACAGTCGCTCTACTGAACTACTACATCACACACACCAGTGTCAAAATAAAAACCACTAATACAATCACACTGTCAAAATAAAAGCCAGTTCAGTTTTAAAATATGTCCCTAATACAAACAAACAGACTATGTCAAAATAAGTCTTATACACTAAAGTCCTAAACACTCCTTTACACTAGAATAGGAGATATTAGTCCATAAACACCTCAATAAACACTCATATACACTAGAATAGGAGATATTAGTCCATAAACACCTCAATAAACACTCCTTTACACTAGAATAGGAGATATTAGTCTATACACACCCTCAATAAACACTCCTCTACACTAGAATAGGAGATATTAGTCCATAAACACCTCAATAAACACTCCTATACACTAGAATAGGAGATATTAGTCCATAAACACCTCAATAAACACTCCTATACACTAGAATAGGAGATATTAGTCCATAAACACCTCAATAAACACCCCTATACACTAGAATAGGAGATATTAGTCTATAAACAACCTCAATAAACACTCCTATACACTAGAATAGGAGATATTAGTCCATAAACACCTCAATAAACACTCCTATACACTAGAATTGGAGATATTAGTCCATAAACACCTCAATAAACACTCATATACACTAGAATTGGAGATATTACTCTATAAACACCTCAATAAACACCCCTATACACTAGAATAGGAAATTTTAGTCCATAAACACTCCTTTACACTAGAATAGGAAATATTAGTCCATAAACACCTCAATAAACACTCCTATACACTAGAATAGGAAATATTAGTCCATAAACACCTCAATAAACACTCCTATACACTAGAATAGGAAATATTAGTCCATAAACACCTCAATAAACACTCCTATACACTAGAATAGGAGATGTTAGTCCATAAACACCTTAATCAACACTCCTATACACTAGAATCACTGTGTCAAAAATAAGTTCCTATCACAAATGAACAGATTGTGTCAAAAATAATTATCAGTAGTAGAATCAGAGACAGTGGCAAAATTAAAGTCACTGATAAAACTGAATTAACAGATTGTATCAAAATAAATGTGTGTGTGCATTTGCACATCTGTGTCAGCAATAGGTGCAACTAAAAGTAGCTGAATGCACATTCATTAAAAAGGGTGTCCACAAACATTTGGACATTTGGCGATTTGGAAGTGTGGCGAACTGGTTTATGGGTGGAACTCGCAGATGTGAACCCTGGATCCTTGTTACATTCGTCAGTCTTCGCCCAGACCTATAAGCTACATGTACCGAGTGTTCTCCATATCACTATGGTTACACTCCAATAATGAGTACAACTTCTTCATCGGATTTCAGTAACAGCAGGTGACAAAAAGCTCTGCTTGAGGAATCACACCAAAGTCCACTCCTTGTCTTCTAGTTGTGAGGTCAGCACTTATCAGCACTCCAAGCTCTCACATCCTGAGCTACCACGCCATGTGGGAGACGGGGGTTTGATTCCCGGCCTGGGTGCCTATGCTGCGCTTCACCAGTAAGTGAAGTAACACTACTACATTTGCCCACCTCTGTAATACGAGTAACCTTGAGCGTCAGCTAAAATGCCGTAATAGTAAAAAAGGCTTAAACACAGTTGATAAAAGAACACGGTCAGATCATCATTTCGGCCGAACCTGATCTTCATTCCAAGAAGACACTCTAATGAACTCTGATGAGAGTCGAGCAGAAGACTCAAAAGAAGGCAAGGTGTCCTTCAAAACCACCCAGAACAAAGTCAGCAAGAGCTTTTGGCTTCAAATGACAGAGTTGTTCACAGTGGTGGCGAATGAAGCCAGACATCTGAGCCTTTAAAAGCTCCCTCACAGAAGGTTATTAAACCACATGGTTATGAACATGCTGTCTGATACCTGAGACACTGTTTCAACAAGTTCTGAGAAGATTTAGGGTCTAAAGCATTGGCTTGAAATACTGCAGAATTAAAACAGCGGAGGGATACATGCTGCAGGCTGGGAATGAAAGCAGCAAAGTGAGCTCAGACTGAACTGCAGTAAAAGGATCCCAGACTGAACTCGACTACCAAACTGACTGGGCTTAGTTAGACTGACTGAAGAAACTGGATTTAGAGTAAAGAGTGAAGAGTGAAGTGAAGTCAGAGTGAACTGGATTCAGAGTGAACTGGATTCAGAATGAACTGGATTCAGAATGAAGTGAAGTCAGAGTGAACTGGAGTCAGAGTGAACTGGAGTCAGAGTGAACTGGATTCAGAGTGAACTGGATTCAGAATGAAGTGAAGTCAGAGTGAACTGGATTCAGAATGAAGTGAAGTCAGAGTGAACTGGATTCAGAATGAAGTGAAGTCAGAGTGAACTGGATTCAGAATGAAGTGAAGTCAGAGTGAACTGGATTCAGAATGAAGTGAAGTCAGAGTGAAGTGAAGTCAGAGTGAACTGGATTCAGAGTGAAGTGAAGTCAGAGTGAAGTGAAGTCAGAGTGAACTGAAGTCAGAGTGAAGTGAAGTCAGAGTGAAGTGAAGTCAGAGTGAAGTGAAGTCAGAGTGAACTGGATTCAGAGTGAAGTGAAGTCATAGTGAACTGGATTCCAACCAGCTAGACTAAGACTCAACTGCATTCAGACTGAACGAGTCAATTTGGTAGATTTGGATGGTAAGTTCAGTTTGTTCGCTCCGTGTTCATCAAACTGGACTCAGACTGAACGCGGACCAAAGTGGATGTTCATCAAACTGGACTCAGACTGAACACAGAACAAACTGGATGTTCATCAATCTGGACTCAGACTGAACACGGACCAAACTGGACTCAGACTGAACATGGACCAAACTGGATGTTCTTCAAACTGGACTCACACTCTGTGTGAACTGGACTCTGATCAACCACAAACCATTATGGACCAACTGGATTCAAACTGAACACAAACTAACTGTGGTGAACTGGACTCAGACTGAATGAGTCCATTTAGTAGAAAGTCCAGTTTGCTCGCTCTGTGTTCATCAATCTGGACTCAGACTGAACACAGAACAAACTGGATGTTCTTCAAACTGGACTCAGACTCAGTGTGAACTGGACTCTGATTAACCACAAACCAGTATGGACCAACTGAACTGGATTCAAACTGAACACAAACTAACTGGGGTGGACTGGACTGTCCCAGACTGAACTGGACTCCTTGCCCACTTGCCTTACTTGCCACCAGACTGCCACCACTCCCCAGCTCCTTCCAGAGACTCACCATGGGTCGAACTCGTGGATGACGCTCTCGAAGCGGATGACCGCAAACAGCCTGGAGCTGAATCCCGCAAGCCAGGCCAGGAAGAGGATGGTGATGGAGAGCAGAGAGCGCCACCCCGCGGGCTGAGACAGACCCCCGGCCAGCGCCCCCTGCCGGCCACAGCCGGCCTTACCGTCCGCCTCCGCCATCTTCACCACGCAGACCGGAGAGAGAGCAGAGAGCCCTCTCTTCTACTGCCTCTCTCTCTCTCTCTCTCTCTCTCTCTCTCTCTCTCTCTCTGTACTTATCCCTCACTCTCTCTCTCTCTCTGTCGCTCTTTCTCTTCTCTCTCTCCTCCTCGCGCTTTAATCCGCCTGCATGGACCCGTCCGGATACGTAATGTTCCTCAATCCGTCTCGTGCCATCAGCGATGGCTCTGTGCGCAAGTGTGTGTGTGTGTGTGTGTGGAGAGAGAGAGAGAGTGATGGAGTGTGTGGCGAGAGTGTGTGAAGCTGCCTGGCAAAGATAGGGAGGCGGGCGCAGCATCCTTCCACCATCACCCAGCCAATCAGCTCAGGGGGAGAACGGAGTGGGCGTGGCTACAGTGTAATTGCACACAGCGGTGAGGGAGTGAATAGTGATCATACACGAGTTATAGTGATATTCTCATAAGATATGCATTGAATATGTTAATCTGCAGGACTGTGAAAAAGTGTTGGCACCCTAACACGGTATTTACAGGCATGTCTCTCAGCAGTAAGAGAGTTTTTACAGTAGAAACCCCAGATCCAGTGTTGGAGGAGAACTCTAAATAATGCTAGACTCCATGAGGAGAACTTGGGAGATGTTTTAATGAACACAGTGATGGAGAACCACCATGACACCACATGTTGTTGTAACAAAGCAGCTTTACATAATCAGTAATTAGTAAAAATCAATAACATAAAAAGACATGAAAAATCGAAGACCCCCAGTGAGCAAGCCAGCAGCGACAGTGGCAAGGAAATACTCCTTGGGAGGAACCCAGACTCTGTCTCTTACCTTTCTGTATCTATCAGATTTAACCCCTTAACCAGCCTATGTACCGCCGACGGGCCACAAGTGTTACTACAAACTTGTATAACCAGAGGAAAGCCCCAACAGTTCGGACAGAAGACCCTGTAGTGACCCTGTAAAACACCTTAGTGTGTAATAAGCCCATCTTCGTTAAGGAGTACCTTACTTCCACACTTCCCATTTGCTTAAATGTTGACTGGTTATTAAAAAGAAAGAGGTCCCGTGTCCCTCTGTTCAGTGTCCATGTGTGTCCTTTTTTTGACTGTTTTAAGTTTCCTCCATTTTCGAACCCTGTAGCTGCTCTGTTGCTCACTGTGTGAATAATTCTGGCTGAATGGACCAATAGAAATGCTCTTAATGAATTTACACTTCCATTCATAGTTAAGGACATGTCTGACGTCTCCTGTAAAATCCCCATTTTGGAAATACATGTTTTTCTTTGGACACAGACGAAGGCTAAGCACCCCACTTTCCGCCACTGCTGGTCCACCCTCGGACCACCCAGATCATCTGAATGAGCTCACGCTGGTTGACCAGCGTATTCCTACCTGACCAGCTCAAGATGGCCAAGCTGATGATGCTGGTTGACCAGTTTAGCTCTTGTCTAGCATGGGTTTGTTTTTTTGTTGAGTTTGATGGTTTAGCTGGTCTACAAGCATGACCAACCCAACAAAGCTAGACAGTCAGTATGTCCAAGCTTGACAAGTTTGACCAAACTGGTTGACTGGCATGACCAGCATGATCAAGCTGGCCAACCAGCATGACCAGCATAGCTAAAATAAAATGCAACATGGTTAGCTGGTTAACTAGCTAGCTTAGCAGCATTGGGTATGTTGTTGCCTGGATGACCAGCTTTTCAACCACATTGACCATCACAAACCAGCTTAGACCATTTGAAACCAATATTACTAACTAATTTATAAAGAATTAAGTTAAAAATGAAGGAATTGTTGGATTGTTGGTGGGAAATGAGCAACATGCCAGAGGACTGTCAGCTTTGCTGTTAGTGGGCCATCAGTGGTCCGCTTTCCTCTTGCTATTAGGGGGGGATGCGATCTGGAGTGAAAATGCCAATAAACTGGCCTGTGAAAAGAAAGCAAGGGTCAGGGAACGGGGTCAGCCGCACTACAGCTTTGCTTGAGGGTCCAACAGTGGCAGCTTAGTTTGACCTTGGTATTGAGTTCCAAAAACCTTGTGATCAACAACCAAAAGCTTTGCTCTAACCACTCCACTGAGCCCCCACTGCCCGATGCTGCTGGAAAATCAGCAAAAAAGGACTGTAAAGAAATTAGCTGCATTAATAATATATGGTTTTATGACATAATTAATGCTTTCACTTCGATAATAATTGTATTACTTTTCAAATGCTGTTAAAATGGATGGGATTCCTAATTGAATCAAATAATTTTTTGCTGTTATCTTAAAGATTCAACCCTAAAGTCAGGATGCACAGGCCACTTTCACCGTGTTATGTGTATCCTGTGACTCGCAGATAGATTTTGTCTGTGAATAAAAAGAACTGGCTTGCAAGACTGCTGGAATATTTGTATTTATTGTATTTTAAGGCCATTAAATTGATGGGAGTCATTTAAAGATTTGAATCAAGATTGAATCAAGTCCTTTTTGCTGTTATCTTAAAGATTCACCCCTAAAGCCAGGCATACAGTGTACAGTTTTTGGGACTCCCTGTTTTTTGGAGCAGGGAGTTGGATCAGGTAGCATTACCATTACCTATGCTGCCCACAGATGATCACAAAACCATAGAGCTAATGTTTATTAGGCATTTAAATGTAACAGTCATGACCTGTTAAGCAGGAGGGCTGTTCAGTGTAGATTAGCTAATATTAGACACCACTGACTGTTGGAGCTGTATTTAATATGTTAAGCTGAGAAGCTCAGGGTCTCTTAACCCTGATTGAAGCCACAGTCTTTCATTTCGAGGCAGATAAACAAACAGTCAAGGCTGGCAAAGTTAGCCAAAGTCCCCCAACTGGCTGCCCTCGCTGACTAAGCATGCTATCCAGCGCTAGTGTTAGCCTGGTAGCCAGAGAGGAGTAGGGAGGTTGAGTTAGCAGGCGAGGATAGCAACACCACCACCACGCACTCTGCGCTAATGTTAACCGATCTGCGTCCCTTGGCCAATTTTTACAGCATGTGCATGCATGCTCGGCACAAATCCGGATGCCCAGGACATTTTCAACGTGCTGTGTGGATTATGTCTGCGAATTTGGGGAATCGGCCCCTGAGACTGCTGGAAACTGCTCAGACTGCGAGACCAATATTTATGTCTAAATTCCATCCGGTCACTCTGAGCTTGGCCTAACCCCTTAATTGAGCAAGGCTTATTAAACACTAAGATATATCACTCAGTAAATACAAGGACATCTGTACAAACGGGTGGGGCTATTCTCTGGTAGTAGAAGCTTGTAATAAC
This sequence comes from Salminus brasiliensis, assembly GCF_030463535.1. Taxonomy (NCBI): domain Eukaryota; kingdom Metazoa; phylum Chordata; class Actinopteri; order Characiformes; family Bryconidae; genus Salminus; species Salminus brasiliensis. The sequence goes on from NC_132879.1 coordinate 6,815,200, forward strand.
ACTTGTGGCCTGCCGGCGGGACATTTTAGGGGCTGTTTAGGGGGTTAATTCAGAACTTTAGGGGCTGTTTAGTGGGTTAATTCAGAACTCAAGCAGATTTATTCCCGTCATTAAAAGAACACACAATACTCGGACGGATCCAGATCAGACTTTGGTTTCTGGAGTAGCCTGATGTGTTTTTTTTTCCAGGACAAAGCAGAAAGGGACAATTTAATTCAGAGCTGTGGACTAATTAGAAAAGATGGGCTGTGGAAGTGCTGCTCTCTGCTTGAATAATGAGAATGTATTAGCCTACTTTACTTTTCCCAAACAAACGCTGAAATAATCAAGACGGATCTCCCGGCGTCGCACACAATAACCCAGTGCCCGCTGAAGCTTCTTAAAAATTCACCAAGATTAATGTCTTTTCATATTACTTGGATAAAACCAACAGGCAACGGGTGCAAAAGAGAGCTTTATTGTTTCGCAGCTGTTACAAGGCCTTTTCTGTCACAGCGAAAACCTTCATCTAGCTGAGGGTCTCGACCAGGGTTCAAAAGAAATGGGCTTTTACTCACAGGGCTGACCAATCTGGACTACGTCTTTGTACTGACCTCCCATATAGTATTTTAATAACATTTCCATTTTAATATTGAATAGAATGAGAACCCTTTGCTGAATGGCTGCACGAGGCTATGTGATTATACATAAACCTATATTAGCATTTAGAAAGGCTTAATATGCTTATTTAAGCCTTTAAAAACGTTTATGCACATTCAGGTCTATAAGTATTTAGACAGTAATCATTTTTTATCATTTATAATTTATCACATGATGCAATCAAGATGTGATTGACATCTAGACTTTCAGCTCTGATTTAATTACGGGTATTTTCATTTAGTTTAGTCCAGTTTGGGTGATTCTGTGCTGCCCACTGCAGCCTCAGCTTTGCGTTCTTGGCAGACCGAAGTGGAACCCGACGTTGTCTTCTGCCTCAAGGTTAGACTGGTCTTGTGCTTTTCTGCTCAGCACACTTTACAGGACTTGAAGGATGAGTCCAAGCCTCAAATGGTAAGATCTATGGTGGCAGCACTCAATATTTGGTACTAATGTTATGGCTGTATTTTGCACCATGGTCCTGAAGGAAGGTCATTTCACTCCACTGTGGACCTGCTCAGCTAAAACAACAATAAAGGCCTCTTGACTTGACTGGGAAGCCCGGGGAAGGCTCGGGATTTGCTCTCGTTAGTCATCTAGCTGGATACAGCCAAGCAAGCTCTTCCACTGCTTGAACCTTCACTTCTTGATGTCTCCAGGTCTTATACTGTATGTCCGATTGACCACAAACTTAATTACGACCATCAAGTTGATGAGTAACCAATGATATTTGACTAAGCAGTCCTGTGGACGTCTTTGGGTCTTCGGTGTGTATAGGTGTTGACTGCTACCTGTGGTTGGTGTGGCACAACAGATAACACCACTACCTGCCAGTGAGCTATTACACCATGTGGGAGACTGGGGTTCGATTCCCAGTCTGGGTGGCTATGTTGCGCTACACCAATAACAGTCCTTGGGCAAGACTCCTAACACTACATTGGCCCGCCTCTGTAATACCAGTAACCATGTAAGTCGCTCTGGATAAGAGCGTCAGCTAAATGCCGTAAATGTAAGTGTAATGCTATAAAGGAGGAATTCCAATATGGCCGTCAGCAGAAACTGTCTTTACTGTGTGTGGGTTTTATTTTTTATTATTTTTATGTATTTATGCTCTGAAATGGAGACCTAGCTCCAATTCCTGGGGTTCACAACTGAATTTACTTCATTCCTATTTCATTTCCACATGAATAAAACATATTACAACAAACTGAAGGACCTGTGTTAACATTCTATGGCATGGTTGCCCTTAGGCAACAAACCACCTTATTGGATATTACACCATTCCCTTACAAATGTTACATTTATTTCTTTTTTTCTTTTTTTTTATGTACAAGACATGCCTCCGTCCAATTACACAACAGGATACGAGTGGGTTTCACATTTCTCCAGGGGGTTGGAGCAATCCTTTTAGGAACCCAAGCCACATGGGGCTGCAGTGCCAGCAATTAGCAAGAAAATAGCTTTTTTTTACATGTTTAAATTGAAATAACCTCATAAATAAAAATACATTTATGTGTATGAATATGTAAATAATGTAAATTTGACTATTTAAAGACATATTTTGCTTTCATGTACTCATTTACTAACTAAAACCTCCAAAACGTCCCGAAAAAATTCTAATTCATGCCCATAAAGGGTTAATGTATATTTAATGCTGCACATTTTCAGCAAATTAATACCATATGGGCGACACGTTGCTAGCGCAGGTAGCATGTGGGTCGCACAGCTGCAGGGGCGTGGGGTTGTGGGTTCAAAGCCCCCCTCCCTGTGTTTGTCTATGTCTACACAGGTTTCTCCAGCTTCCCAAAGACATACAGGCCATTGGTGTGAGTGTGGGTGAATGGTTGTGTGTGGTACCTTGCGATGGACTGGTGCCCTGTCCAAGGGGTATTCCTGCCTTGCGCCTGATGATTCTGGGCAGGTTCCAGGCCCACCGAGACAGGATTGACCAGATTAAAGAATGGATGGATGGATAATACCAGTGGAATAAAGCCTCACGTTCAGCAGTTTAGTGTTCTTAGCACGCTAATTCAGGCAGCCAGCTCCATATGTAGCAGCTTAAACTGGACTCAGTGGAAAACTGACAGATATGCTTTGAGAATAGCAACCCCTCATGCAGTGCATCTGTGTATGCCTGTTGTTTTTAACCACCCTGCCCTCTACAATGCTGTCAAGGGCAGGTGCCAGAACGTCGAGCAGCAGATTATAAAGACGCCTCACTTTCATACATGGCTGAGATATCCTGCATTTCACATCTTTCAGAAAGGCTTTTCAGTCACACATGCAAACATCACACTACAGGCAGATGAGTTGATGAATATTGCATTGCTAGGTCACTGCTGAGTTTGTTTACCAGCTAATACGTCTTTAGCTTATACTAGCCTGGTTACATAATGGATTACATTACCATTACTGTTATATTCCATATGGACAGACTCCTTTATCATGTACTCCTTAGCCACTGCAGTAATAGTCTCTCTGTGTAGTCTGAGCTTCTTGTGGTGCTTTCACACCCACCTTGAACAATTCTGAAGGTCCAAACCCAGGCTTGTTTGGGTTGGGGGTGGGTTTGCAGAGTTGGAATGGTTGGGTTGGATGGTTCAATTACAGGAAGCTGAGGCAGGCTACCATCCCCCATTAAACAGTAGAAGAAAAGGAACCAGGAAAGAAGAAAAAATTAATGGCAGGAGCACATATGAATGATTGTACACTATATTGACAAAAATATTGGGACACCTGTTCATTGATTAGGTTTTTTGTTTGTTTGTTGGGAAGGCTTTCTGTTATTTTCTGGAACATTGCTATGACACTATGATTGCATTCGGCAACAAGAGCATTAGTGAGGTCAGGATATTGGATGATCACCAGCCCACCTCATCCCCAACTCCCCAATTCATCCCAGAAGTGTTGGATGGAGCAGCGACCATCATTCCACTGCTCCACAGCTCAATGCTGGGGGGCTTTATTCCCTTCTAGCCCACGCCTAGCTTTAGACATAGTGCAAATAGGTTAATGATAATCTGCTCCAGGGAGTCCTATTCTATTGGCAATACTTCTTTACAGGGACTAGACAAGCTGTGTGTGTGTGTGTGTGTGTGTGTGTGTGTGCACATCTGTGTCAGCAATGGGTGCACCTTAAAGTAGCTGAATGGATTCATTAGAAGGGTGTCCACAAACATTTGGACATTTATATGTAAATGTGTTTGTGACATCACGAGCCAAGTACCTTTCCATGTCCCTTTAGTCCTTGTCCACAGGGACCTGAGGTCAGTACCGTGTTTTGTTCTGTTCTTAGCTTGTTGATTACCTGGCTCAGGTGTGTGATAGAAGGCAAAGCAGGCTGTTTCCCTGTGGACTGAATCAGGAGCCTCTGCATTAGCCAGGGCAGACTTTATGAGGTCTCCCTGATATAGATCAAAGCACTACTCTGGGTGCCACTAAAGCAACAGAGGTTTTCAAATAGCAGCAAAGCCCCTGACTAAAATCTACTACACACTCAGGGCCAGATGTACATACTAGTACAGGCACCTAGATGTGGCAAAAAATACAACTGTGGTTAATCATGTGAACTGCTCACAAGACTGCTTATAAAATCTGTAAACACCTAAACGTTCAGTCAAGAAAAGATATCAGTCCTCTTAATTTAAGTTCTGTCTCAGCATTCTCCAACAAACACCATCATTCTCCAAAAAACACCAACATTCTCCATCAAACACTACCACTCTCCATCAAACACCACCATTCTCCAACAAACACCATCATTCTCCAAAAAACACCAACATTCTCCATCAAACACTACCACTCTCCATCAAACACCACCATTCTCCAACAAACACCATCATTCTCCAAAAAACACCAACATTCTCCATCAAACACTACCACTCTCCATCAAACACTACCATTCTCCAATAAACACCACCATTCCCCTCAGCACACCACCATTTTTCACCTAACGGCACCATTCTCCATCAAACACCACCATTCTTCACTAAATGCCACCATTATCCATCAATCACCACTCTCTGTCAAACACCAAATTTCCCATTAAACGCTACCATTCCCCTCAGCACACCACCATTCTTCACCAACCGGCACTATTCTCTATCAGACACCACCATTCTTCACCAAACACCACCATTCCCCATCAAACTCCATCATTCTCCATCAAACACCACTATTCTCCACCAAACACCATCCTTCTCCATCAAACACCGCCATTCTCCATCAAACACTACTCTCTGCCAAACACCACCATTCTTCAACAAACACCACCATTCTCCATCAAACACCACTCTCTGCCAAACACCACCATTCTCCAACAAACACCATCATTTTCATCAAACACCACTCTCTGCCAAACATCACCATTCTCCATCAAACACCACCATTCTCCATCAATCACCACTCTTTGTCAAACACCACCATTCATCACCAAATACCACCATTCTCCATCAAACACCATGATTCTCCATCAAACACCGCCATTCTTCACCAAACATCACTCTCTGTCAAACAGCATAATTCTCCACAAAGCACCACAATTTACAACCAAACACCACCAATCTCAACACACCACCATTCCCCACCAACACTCTCTTTCAAAGACCATTCTTCACCAAACACCACTCTGTCAAATACATCTAGCTCTAACACAATATTTTGGCACCACCCACCATCATTCTCCACCAACCACCACCGTTCTCCACCAAATACCATTCTCTGTCAAACACCATCATTCTCCACCAAATACCATCAATCGCCACCAAACATGATCATTCTTCAACAGACAGATGTATTTCACCCCACACCGTAATTCTCCACCACCATTCTCCACCAAACACCACCATTCACATTCAGACACCATCATTCTCCATCAAACATCACCATTCTCCACCAACACTCTCTTTTAAACACCACTATTCTTCACCAAACACCACTCAAACATCATCTAGCTCTAACACAATAATTTTGCACCAACCACAATCATTCTCCACCAACCACCACCATTTTCTGTCAAACACCATCATTCTCCACCAAATACCATCATTTGCCACCAATCATGATCATTCTTGAACAGACAGATGTATTTCACCCCACACCGTAATTCTACACCACCATTCTCCACCAAACACCACCATTCTCCATCAGACACCATCATTCTCCACAAAATTCTCTGCAACACACCCTACTTCTCCATCAGAAACAATCATGTGTGTTTCTTGGTGACTGTGTGTAGTGATCTATAGAAGCTGTATTTTCCCTCCTTTGCTGATCTTCATTAAGAAATAAATAAATAAGCTATTGAAGTTTGCATGACCTAAATTAGACAGTCAGCGGGGACGACGCGCTGGCTTTATAATCTGGCTGTAATCTGCGTCCAGAAAAAACGCCCCTGAGTGTTGTGCTGGTGTTCACAGCCAGAGAGCTGAATGGGGTTATTGTGGGCGCTGAATCTTCACCAGCAGATAGTCCAGCAGCAGCCTGGGGAATAGGAGTCCTCCATCAAAGCCTGCGTGAGAAACACCATGAAAATCAGTGGAAATAAAAGAGGTTAGCTGACCGAGTTAGCCTCTCCCTCTCTTTCTCAGTCTCTCTCTCTCTCTCTCTCTCTCTCTCTTCTCCCAGAGGAGATTTCAGGAGAGTTTGTTTATGTGAGACCAGTCTGAAGACGTCTGCTGTGATTCAGTGCATATTAATCGCAAGTGGAGAGCAGTGGAAACAGAAAGAGCCTTCTGACAGACTGACCGACCGACAAAAGGCCCTTCCTCCTCCTCCGCCTTTCAAGCGGACATTTAGAAGCATGGGCTTTTTTTCCCTCCCTCTGACTGGAACTGATTGGGGAGGGGTGTGGGGGGGTGTGTGTGGGGGGGGGGGGGGGTAAATATGATGGACAGATGTATTCTCTCATTGTCAAACACCACAAAAAACACCAAATAAAATCAGTCTAAAATTCTCCAAACCAAATCCCCAGTGTCGTCTGTCGGAGTCACAGCGACATGCGGGCTGGAGACGCTGTCCTTTTGCCGACACTGGTCCACTCACACACACACACACACACACATTTCCTAACCCCCCATATTTCCCTGCAGATGGCTGGTGAATAGGCGAGTGTGGTGTAATCTAGCAGAACAGACTGTTTGCAGTGTCTTCTCCGGAGCCGGAGAGAGGGATTGGAGAAGGCTGCCTGATTCCGCTGACTCCGCCACATCTGCGCTCTAATGACGGAGAGAAGAACAAAAGAGCCGCCCACTCTGGCAGGAGTGCACAGTTAAGATAATGGGAAAGATAACAGCTTTGACTTACAGACGGCTCATTACAGGGTTTCTGCCAGGCTACAGGCGGCGGCGGATATAAACAACACTGACACCGTCAGATCACCACTATACATTTTTATTCATTTCTATAAGTATTTGGACAGTAGTCTTGTTTCTGAAGGTTTAGACTTCCAGCTTTAATTCAAAGGGTTTAACAACAGTAAAGAGTATGCATGTGACCACACCCACTGAGTGGCTGCATTAGCCTTCAGTGTGAAGGCAACAGGATCTGTTCAGCGACTGACTTCACAATCTGATTCAGCAGGAGCTCAGAGATCTCTTTTACAGATTGCTGAAAGCTGAAGAGAAGAGAAACTAATGGATTTGCTGCAAGTCACAAAAACTACTGGAATCCAGGCCCTGAAATGTGTAGGAGCTCACTGAGTGATGGAGTCATGCTCTGAAAACAGGTGGGAAAAAACCCAAGCCCACTGTGGCTGTGAGTTAAGCGACATGCTAAGTTCAAGTACAGATGAAAGCTTGTAAACCTGAATTAAGCAGTCTACTAAATGAGCCTGAAAACAGTGGGAAACACTCGACTAAGACCATTCACTCGACTCTGTGCTCTCAGATATGAGGTTTTATCCTCGAAACAGGTGGGGTTTGAGCCTCAGTTAGCTGGATGTTCCTGGCTACACATCGCTGGTTCACCGTTGGTTCTGGAGTCCAGCTGTCTTTAACTTTCATTCCTGGTTTGGCTGTTTTTCATTCAGTGCTGCTGAATGTTTTACCACTCAGGTCGACTAAAGGGGGCGTGTTCCAGCGGGAATAGAGCTAGTGCACCAACTATATACTGCACCAACCGATGAGGACTTACAGATCATGCAGATACAGGCCGGAGGCTTCAGTGACTTTGAGCGTGGCGTGATTGTTGGTGTCAGAAGGGCTGGTTTGGGTATCTCTAGAACTGCTGATCTCCTGGGATTTGCTCAACGCACATCCAGTGAGCAGATGGGAACACCTTCTTGATGAGAAGGTGCTCCTGACACTAGGAGGGTGAGGATGGTCACATATGCGCAACCAGCCACCACCTCTTTGTGGACTGCAGCCGATCTGACCTTACTGGGCAACCAACACGCTCAAAGGAAAGCAGTGGGTACCCAGCTCTGATGCATCGGCTAGCTGGCCAGCGTCACACTGGAATGACGAGGGGACAGAGAGAGAACAGTCTACCCACAATTGTGCTCTCTCAGGCCTCGGCTCCTGAACGCTCGCTTACTTGATTAGGAATAAGCATGGTGAGGGTACTGAGGGTAATTGTGCTGTAGAGTAATCCTGCTAGTAATCACTCTAATTACTCATGTTTTTACTTGTAGTGGAGCAGAATACAGTCACTGGTTGTTGTGTTTGTTAGTAGTGACCAGCAGGAAGTGGATAAGAAGATAAAGGAGAAGGAATTAAAGAATGGATGCTAATTAATAATAACAATAATAATAATAAAAAATGATTTTTTTTTTATTCACACAGGTCTACGTGTTCCTGTTGTGATACTCATCACTCGAGCTGACAAATCGCTCCAGGTTTCTGATTGGTTGAAGAAAAGCAAACTGCATAATATACATAATAGAAATGCTCACCTGTAATTATTGCTTGATTTTCTCTTATTGCTCTTGTTCCCCATTCTTTTTTTTTAATTAACCACCTTGACCTTTTCAAAATCAGTGCTATTCATATTGTGACCACCTACACCCGCCTTCTGTATTTCTGTATTAATCAGGAAAAAGGCTGGTACATAATATACACTACGAGTCAAAAGTTTTAGAACCTCAAATGGAGCCTTTAGACCTCAAATGGTCTAGGGCTCAGTTGGATGGATGGATGTAATGGAAATAAGTTAAGATTTAACTATATATATACAGTGGAGGAAATAAGTATTTGATCCCCCACTGATTTTAACAGTGAGAGATGGATATTCAAAAAGAAAATCTAGAAAATGAAATAATATTTAAATAAAAAATAATTTGCATTTCATTGAGTATTCAAATCTCATTTGATCTTTTGATATTCTATGTGTCACTGTTAAAATAAAGCTGGCATAAAATTATGAAACGTTTCATTTATTTTTTTGTATTAAAACTTTTAAAGTCAGTGGGGGGTCAAATACTTATTTCCTCCACTGAATATATATGAATATATATATATATATCCCTATATATATCCCTTATCTGTATAAAAACAGCAGTGTGGTCTACCAGTATTTACTCCACACTGCACGTTCAGACTGCTCTCATTACGAGAGGGAAAATGAATGGGGAACAAGAGCAACAGGAGAAAATCACATCACATATATTATGCAGTTTGCTTTTCTTCAACCAATCAGAAACCTGGAGTGTTTGTCAGCACCAGTAATGAACTTAATCACAACAGGAACACGTAGACCTGTGTGAGGAAAAACTGATAATTTTTTAGTACCATCCATTCATTTCCTCCTCCTCCTTAGCCACTTCCTCCTGGACAGGGAATACATGTATTAGCAGGACATAATCAGGACACAAAACTACAAACAAATAAAACCCAGTAACTGCATTGTGAGTATTTTCTGTTTGGACACACCTTCTCATTCAATGTTTCTCTTTCTTGCTTTTTTCCTTACATTGTAAATGAATACTGAAGTCATCCAGACTATGAAGAAACACATAATGAATCATGTTGTAAACGTGTAAAAGTATTTAGGAGGGCTAATATCTGGGGTATATTTATATATTTATATATCTAATTTATCTAATTTATACTTTATTATTATTGTTATTATTATATTTATATTATATTTATATTTATATGGGCTATTATCTGGGGTGATGTTAACTTGCGGTTTCTGAGGCTGGTAACTAGGCCTGTCCCTGCAACACAGGTAAGTCTTGGTCTTCCTTTCCTGGAGCGGTCCTGATGAGAGCCAGTGTCATGGTAACGTTTGATGGTCTTTGCGACTGCACTTGAGGACTTGACCTTCATTTCCTAAAGTAATGCTGGACTGTCGCTTGTCTTTACTTAGTTGAGTAGTTCTTGCCATAATATGGATTAGAACCATACTCAAATAGGACTGTTTACTGTACACCAACTCTACCTCCTCACAACACAACTGAGGGTCTCAAACACATTAAGAGGCCAAGAAATTCTAGTAATTATGTCTTGGCAAGGCACAGCTGTTAAACTGAGAGGCATTCCAGGTGACTACCTCATAAAGAAAATGCCAACATGTGCAAAGCTGTCATCTAAGCAAGAGGTGCCTACTCTGAAGAATCTAAACTAGAAAACATATTCTGGTTTGTTTGACACTTTTCTGATTACTGAATAATTCCATATGTTTGTCTTTATGGTTTCGGTGATTTTAGTATTAATCTACAATGCAGAACATTTTCAATAATGAAAAAACACTGAATTTAAGATGTGTCTAAACTTTGTCAGAATTATTAGGCAAGTTGTATTTGAGAGGATTCTTTTTATTATTGAACAACAACGATGTCCTCAATCAACCCAAAAGACTCAAATGTCAAAGCTTAATATTTTTGGAAGTTGGAGTGGGTTTTTTTTAGATTTGGCTATCTTAGAAGGATATCTGCATGTGCAGGTAACTATTACTGTGTGCAGGATTATTAGGCAACAACAAAAAAACAAATATATACCCATCTCACTTGTTTATTTTTACCAGGTAAACCAATATAACACAAAATTTAGAAATAAACATTTCTGACATTCAAAAACAAAACCAAAATAAGTGACCAATAAAGCCGCCTTTCTTTACCATGACACTCAAAAGCCTTCCATCCATAGATTCTGTCAGTTGCTTGATCTGTTTACGATCAACATTGCGTGCAGCAGACACCACAGCCTCCCAGACACTGTTCAGAGAGGTGTACTGTTTTCCCTCCCTGTAGATCTCACATTTTATGAGGGACCACAGGTTCTCTATGGGGTCTCTTACTGGCCAGCCACGCTGTGGAGTATTTGGATGCATGTGATGGAGCATTGTCCTGCATGAAAATCATGTTTTTCTTGAACGATACCGACTTCCTTCTGTACCACTGCTTGAAGAAGGTGTCTTCCAGAAACTGGCAGTAGGTCTGGGAGTTAGGCTTCAATTACCACTATATATATATATATATATATATATATATATATATATATACACTAGAAATAATAGAAGTCTTTTTTTTTGCACATGTTGGGGGAGGGGGGTATTTTTACATTGAGGGATCTCTGTTCCCTGAACATGTGTGTGTAGTTTAAGTGTGTGTGTATGTGGTCCGCTGGGAGCGCTGACATTAAGACTAACAATAAGAAAAAGAACTAGTAACATCATTACTAACATTACTATTAACATAATAATAATAATAATAATAATAACAGCATAACTAGTAATATTATTAGGCAAGCAGATTAGGGTACAGTTGTGCCCCTCTAAAAACTGTGTGCTCTCCCAGGACAACAAGTAGCCTAGAAACGTCCCTTGTAGCAGCAATGAAAAGACCATCTGCAGATATCAGCCTTCATTAAGAGATTTAATATTAGAATATTTAGAATTAACTTTTCTAACACGCTAATGTAACCTACATGAAAGCATCTCATTCAGTACCGCAACCAGGAGGTGCTATTTAGCACAGTTCACGATGTTTCGTCACTGGTTATAGACCTGAAACCCATCTGAGCTCCATTCTTTCAGAAGAGGGAGGCACCACTTGTTGATGTTTATTTATAAAGCTCTGTTAAATCCGCTTCCACGCATCTCATCTCTGCTCACTGTCGGAATGAATGAAATCTGCACCGACAAGCTGACTGCTGCTTCTCAGTGTGCTGCTCTCATCTGCAGAATGCAAAGCCCCTAGTTTTTAATAATGCGGACAGAGGAACAGTTCCAATTCAATTGTATTACAAATTGTACCGCATTTTCCTGCCCAGTTTGGAAGGCCTCTATCACTAGATGTGCCCCCAACACTAGGGGGGTGTAGACTAGCGCGCGCGGATGCAGCTTTGCTAGGTATCCAGCATGCTCAGAGGAAAGCGCAGCTTCCCAGCTCTGATACACCATCCTGATGTCACTCCTTGTGGGTTGACCAGCATCACACAAGGAGTGACATGGGGAGGAAGTGCCATCAACCCACCCCTGAGAGAGCAAGGCCAATTGGGAGCTCTCCGACTTGCGGCATCACCCGGGATTTGAACCAGTGGCAGAGCCTTAGTCTGCTGGACCACTCTGAGCCAAACGGTTGATTGAATAATTTTGGATAAGTTGGATGATTGTAAAAGTGCAGGTCTGAGTTTTGACCTCAAAAAAAAGGCTGAATCTCAGATACCTCCCTATATAGTGAGCACTAGATTTCCACACATGAATAAATCTATTACAGATTAATATTAATGCTCTGTTTCGATTTAGAATCTGTAGATTCCTGACTTGCCTAGTACACTGCATAGGGAGCACTATGAGGCACTATCAACCCATACAGAACTAGCATGCTCATGCAGGTGTTTGTATCTCTGTGTGAATGGAAATATTTTCAAAAATGCAGAGAGAGAAATCTCACTTTTTGAAAATATCTGGATGTGTGATGACAGGGCCTTAAATAACACATGCTCCTCCAAAATTCTGATGTGCTGCACCTGATTCTAATTTTAGATATTTTAATTAGTGATAAATGTGAGGTCTTATAACGTTTTCTTCACAGGAAAATTCAATACTTTGTATTTTTATATGAATTATATTTTATATATGATGTTCAGTTGTATGTGCTTAATTATATTATCCTCATTACACTCTAAGTGATGTGGGGAGGAAGTGACATAAATCCCGGGATTCAAAGCACAGGATCATATCCTGGATCATAGTGGCAGCACCTTAGTCTGCTGGACGTCTGATTTCTAATTATTGTGAGATTATTTTTCATATATAGATCCATAAGGAAAATAGTTTTTTTTATGAATTACATTTTAATAATGATATTTAAATCCTCCTCCTTCAAAATTCTGATGTGCTGCACCTGATTCTAACTTTAGATACTTTAATTTGTGATAAATGTGATATATAACATTTTCTTCACAGGAAAACTGAATGATTTTTATATTTTTATATGAATTATATTTTATAAATGATGTTTAACAGACATTTCTTCAGTTGTATGGGTTTAGTTATTTTACATCCATCTCTCAATATTATTCTATAAAAAAGACAAAGGTTTTTTATTGGGTGTCCAAACTTTTTAACATGACTTTATATATAAATAATATTGCAGTTATATAGATAAAGCAGAGAAGATTAAGTGTCTTGGTCAAGGGCCCAACAGTGGCAGCTCAGCAGACCTGGGTACCGAACCCACAACCCTCTGATCAATAACCCAGAGCTCTAATCACTGGGCCACCACCGCTCCAGCAAGCAAGCTGAACAAATGGCTCTATAGAGTCTATTGGGTTCCGAGGGTGAAAACACTGCATATTGAGGGCATTTGCAACCCAGGCTAACTGCCTATGACCTACTCCAGGAACCACCATGGTTTTCATGAGTGAAGTGAGTGAGAAGAGGAGAAAGCACAAAAAAATAACCCAATATATGCAAAGTGCATGGTCCCCAGAGCTGCCACTGGGAAGTGGCTTATAGAGTAGAGCGTTTACGCTGGACTGCTGTAAGAGGAGAGGACATGTTTGTTAGGATATTGAGGCCTAAAGTGCAGACTGAGCCACTCTAACAATGACACACTGATTATAGTGCAGTTAGAGAGAGCAGCAGCCTCTAAACCAAAACAGGCAGCGAGCTCTGGGTGAAAAGAGAGAGGGAAAAAAAGAAGTTAAAGAGCAAAACAGCTCAGCTACTACTGAGATATTCAATTCAAGTGTGTGTAGCGATGAAGAAAAAAAGGGCGAGAGAGGGAGAGGGAGCAGGAGGGGGGAGAAAACACGTAGCAAGGACAAGGACTGAAGATGAATTCATGCATATTTATGCATAAGGCTCTTTCACCTGTGCTTGCAATTTACGCAATTTGGCAAACGCTGCTGACACGACAGCGACAGACTGCACAACCTCCAAGAGGAGAGAGGGTCAAACATGAGAATAAGCTCTGAAAAGAGCAGGGCACACGACTTTCACCATCCAACCGCGTAGGTTTAATAATAAAATAACAAAAAAGCATCAGGAATTTAAATAAATACAAACTATTTGAACTCAAAGACCAAACCTTAAAACAGCACATGCTTCTTTCACAACATGACTGTTTTAGTTTTAATAATAAATAAATTAAAAAACAGCGACCACAATTTCTCACTGAGACAAAACCCAGTAAAACCCCAACTGAGTTAAGACCTAGTACAATCTTTCACTGAGGTATGATCTAGTATGAATTCTCACCGGGATATGATCTAGTATAATTTTCTACCAGTATAAGACCTAGTACAATTTCTTGCTGAGATAAGACATAGTACAATTTCTCACTTAGATAAGACCTAGTACAATTTCTTCCCGGGATATGATCTAGTACAATTTCTCACTTAGATAAGACCTGGTACAATTTCTTACTGGGATATGATCTAGTACAATTTCTTACTGGGATATGATCTAGTACAATTTCTTACTGAGGTAAGACCTAGTACAATTTCTCACTGGGATATGACCTAGTACAATTTCTCACTTAGATAAGACCTAGTACAATTTCTTACCGGGATATGATCTAGTACAATTTCTTACCGGGATATGATCTAGTACAATTTCTCGCTTAGATAAGACCTAGTACAATTTCTTACCGGGATATGATCTAGTACAATTTCTTACTGAGGTAAGACCTAGTACAATTTCTTACTGGGATATGACCTAGTACAATTTCTCACTTAGATAAGACCTAGTACAATTTCTTACCGGGATATGATCTAGTACAATTTCTTACCGGGATATGATCTAGTACAATTTCTCACTTAGATAAGACCTAGTACAATTTCTTACTGGAATATGATCTAGTACAATTTCTCACTTAGATAAGACCTAGTACAATTTCTCACTGGGATATGACCTAGTACAATTTCTCACTTAGATAAGACCTAGTACAATTTCTTACTGAGATATGATCTAGTACAATTTCTCACTTAGATAAGACCTAGTACAATTTCTTACTGGAATATGACCTAGTACAATTTCTCACTGGGATATGACCTAGTACAATTTCTCACTTAGATAAAACCTAGTACAATTTCTCACTTAGATAAGACCTAGTACAATTTCTCACTGGGATATGACCTAGTACAATTTCTCACTTAGATATGATCTAGTACAATTTCTCACTTAGATAAGACCTAGTACAATTTCTCACTGGGATATGACCTAGTACAATTTCTCACTTAGATAAGACCTAGTACAATTTCTTACTGAGATATGACCTAGTACAATTTCTCACTTAGATAAGACCTAGTACAATTTCTCACTTAGATAAGACCTAGTACAATTTCTTACTGAGATATGATCTAGTACAATTTCTCACTTAGATAAGACCTAGTACAATTTCTTACTGAGATATGATCTAGTACAATTTCTCACTTAGATAAGACCTAGTACAATTTCTTACTGGAATATGATCTAGTACAATTTCTCACTGGGATATGACCTAGTACAATTTCTCACTTAGATAAGACCTAGTACAATTTCTTACTGAGATATGATCTAGTACAATTTCTCACTGGAATATGATCTAGTAAAATTTCTCACAGATATATGACCTAGTACAATTTCTCACTTAGATAAGACCTAGTACAATTTCTTACCGGGATATGATCTAGTACAATTTCTTACCGGGATATGATCTAGTACAATTTCTCACTTAGATAAGACCTAGTACAATTTCTTACTGGAATATGATCTAGTACAATTTCTCACTTAGATAAGACCTAGTACAATTTCTCACTGGGATATGACCTAGTACAATTTCTCACTTAGATAAGACCTAGTACAATTTCTTACTGAGATATGATCTAGTACAATTTCTCACTTAGATAAGACCTAGTACAATTTCTTACTGAGATATGACCTAGTACAATTTCTCACTTAGATAAGACCTAGTACAATTTCTTACTGAGATATGATCTAGTACAATTTCTCACTTAGATAAGACCTAGTACAATTTCTTACTGAGATATGATCTAGTACAATTTCTCACTGGGATATGACCTAGTACAATTTCTCACTTAGATAAGACCTAGTACAATTTCTTACTGAGATATGATCTAGTACAATTTCTCACTGGAATATGATCTAGTAAAATTTCTCACAGATATATGACCTAGTACAATTTCTCACTGAGATAAGACCTAGTACAACTTAATAATAAATAATAAATAACATAAAAAACTACATTTAAACAAATGATTCACATCTTTAGAATAACTTTAGAATCTTAGAAAGCCAACAAGTAATATTTCCTCTTTTTGTTCCCGTAACGCTCAGTCCTCTTGTTCCCTCACTCTGGTCCTGTCCTTTTCTCTGGATATGCTAAACTGCCAGGCTAGCAGGTGAACTGTAGTAAATCCAGCAGCCACTTCAGTCCTTTTACCCCATCATCTCCTCCACCAGGGACGCTTTCACACGGGTATTAGCATTTTCAGTTCGACATTAGCGTCCTCACACACGAGTGTTTTGCACAATGAAAAGCCTATTTCTCGCTTCTTCATTTGCTAGTGGTGAAGCATCACAAAGCCATAAGGGAAATTAATGAGTTTGGCATGGGCAAATTCTGAATGATGTATGAAGCTCTCAGATATGAGTTATGAAAGGTGCGGCTCGAGCCAATTTTGGCCAGAATTTGAAACCAGGCTAAAAAGAACAAATAGGAACAGAGCTCAAAGTCTCTTAGGTATAACATCTACACCATTTCCGGATAGCAAGATAGCATTCAAATAAAGTCAAGCTTCAGGATACCCACATGTCCACAACACTCAAACATAAACTAACTAAGCTAATATGGGATGTGGGTTTGATACCCGGGTTCATAAAGCTGCCACTGTTGGGTCCTTAAGCAAAGCCCTTAACCCTTTCTGCTTCCTTAGTCACTTGACAAAGCTGGTTAACCAGCTTTACCAAACTAGTCAACCAATATGACCAGCTTGATGACCATTATGGTCAAGTTGGACATTCTTGTCAACCAATTAGTCCATCAAGCACACATGAAAACATACGCTATGCTAGTCAAGACCTCATTAAGGACTAACTATGTGAAACCAGCTACCAATAAAATCTGGTCTTGAGCTAGATTTTTCCGTAAGGAATACTTTAGGCAACGGTCATATAGGGTAAGGCCTTAGCAATAGCTAAAAAAATGTTGCTACGTTAGCAATAGTAGCTTTTAATTAGAGATGCACAGGTCTGATACTAAGACAGGATATCGGGCCCGATACTAACAAAATTAGCTGAATTGGGTATTGTAATAATTAGTCTGATCCAAAGGACTGATCCATTCACGGAACCCAATTAGCCGGTATTGTAGGCTTCAAAAACCAGGATCAGAGTAACCTACAGACATCATCTCTCAGTGAGTAATCCAGCTTGTCTTCCATATAAGGAGAACTGAGAAGGGAGGAGCTGCTAGCTCCTCTTGAATCTCACAGACTTTGAATTTCAGTCCTGAGCCTAGACAACGCTGTGCCGAGCTCCAGCACAGTTATTAACTGTACTGACCAATAAACAGAAATTGGGTTCATTAATATTTGTGGTAATTTGTTATAGTTTGCTTTACAAAGTAAAGTAATGACTACGTCATTTCAACAATGATATCGGATCGGCATTGGGTATCGGCTGATGTGCAAAGTTTATGTATCGCTATCTGTATCGGAACAGAAAAAGTTGGATCGGTGTATCCCTACTTTTAACACTAACAGCATCATTATATTATTATTCTTTATTTATTTGTAGATTAATAATCATTAGCACTGTAGGCTACTGAAACTATACACTCACGGTTTTTGGTATGTAAATGACCGCTAAATAGTACAGGCTATTGAAGCAGGGTGACCAGATGACATGTCCTCTTATTAGGATGTTAGAGATTTCTAAATTGTGTAAAATGGCCAGGACGTCACCTTGATTTTACAGCTACGTTTGTTTCCATAGTCACCTCACATTCTGCATGCTGATTTATACAGCTTTAAACATGTCTGTTTTAGTCATTGTTCAAACTGCTTAAGCCCTGTCTTCTTATCGCCACCATTGGTCTACCCATACCTGCATCTATGCATAAAAAACAAAAACAGAAAGTCAATAGTCAGATAAAGTCAAACTGGCTTGTGTTTATATACGTTTGTATGCAGGTATTTAAGGCTATGGTCAGTTGGCAGTGTTGGAAAGCAGTGTAGACCAATAGTACCGGTGAGAAGGCGGGACTTAAGCAGTTTGACCAATGACTGCATATAGATGCAGGTACCTATAGACCAATAGTGGAGGTGAGAAGGCAGGACCTAAGCAGATTGACGAATGGCTACATGTAGATGCAGGTACCTATAGACCAATAGTGGAGGTGAAAAGGCAGGACCTAAGCAGATTGACGAATGGCTGCATGTAAATGCAGGTACCTATAGACCAATAGTGGAGGTGAGAAGGCAGGACCTAAGCAGATTGACGAATGGCTGCATGTAGATGCAGGTACATGTAGACCAATAGTGGAGGTGAGAAGGCAGGACCTAAGCAGATTGACCAACGGCTGCATGTAGATGCAGGTACATGTAGACCAATAGATGGGGATGATTTGTCAATATTGGCTATTAAGGCTTTTTATTAATTTTTTGGTAAATGAGTAAATGTTTGTGCATTAATGCTCATTAACAAACTCCTAAGCTCACATACACACCCCTCCATGGACATACAATTTAGGCCTACTTGAAGCCCCCCCACTGCAATATCCTCACAACAAGGGACAGCAGTGTGTCCCCAATGTCCTCTCTTAATAAAAGTATAACAAAATATAGCCACCCTAATTAAAGACAACATCAGTCAATGCTGTGGTGCTCCTTACCCACAAGATGAAGATAAGGGTGGAGGTGGTGTGGTTATACCTGCTGTAAAAACATAATGCAGGCTACTGTTTTATTACAGAGATCTGCAGTCTGACTCCAACGTGAATCACAACACTACAGCAGTCCATCCCCGAGAAGGTAGCGAGTGGCTAATAGCAGACTGGCAGTCATAGAGAATTCTGTTAGATCACTACTCTGAGGGCCTGTTTTAGATTAGTGAATGGAAACGGCTTCAAAGAGGCCTCAGATCCCTAAATGGCCAGTTGAGCTCAGTTCCAGCGCTTTAATGGAAGAAATCCATCATAACTCAACTGAGGACATCTCCGGGACGATTCGGCGTGTCTTACTGATAGCCAAGCTCAGGAACTGCAGCATTACAACCATGCCTGCAGACCTGCTCTGAACTTGCTGCTTAGACAGGGCAGGACTGGGTCACTTCCAGCTATTAGTAGGAGAAGCAGCTGTCAATTACATTGTGATTTCTGCTAAAAAGGTATTTCAGCGTTATTGATCTGCTTGAAAATGGTGCTCTATTACAGCCACAGAGGGAGACTCAAATAATACTTGGGTCTTCACACAACTCAACACAAGAAAATAGTAATACAAAGAAAAGTTCAGACTCGACTCTGTAGTCTCAAACCTATTTATACAAAATGTTAATTAAATCTAAAGATGATACACGGATCACAGTTTGTTTAGGCCAGTTTGGTTCACAGTTCAGGTCCTCCAGCGGACCTCGCTTTGATCGTGGGGTTTTGTGAGGAGCTTTCTCTCGCTCCCTGGACATATCCGCAACTCTCGCTCCAGCTAGGCGACCCTCTTCGACTTCATGTCTTCAGGTTTGGTTGGCCTAGCCATTTATGGTTCAGTGGCTGGTTCCCCAGCTCTATCCCTCCAGTTTTGTGTAGTCTCTGCGTGGTTCACGTGTGTTTAGGTATATTATTCCACAAATATGAAAGTAATAAAAAATGAATGCATAATGCTATGAAAATTCCAGACATCTATGGATTAACTTTAATAAAATAAAATAAATAAATGCATATATACATATATAAATAATGAGAAATTCATTTATCATGCTATACATTTTAAATGGATTAGAATATGGATGAAATAACTGCTAGGTGGTCGTTACAGGTCTTGTTGCTACTGTACACTAGGTAGTTGCTTAGGTTGCTAGGCTGTTTTTAAAAGTTTGCTGGGTGGTTGCTAAGGTATTGCTATGGTATAGCTGTTGGTTGCAAAGGTGTTGCTAGGCGGCTGCTAAGGTGTTGCTATGTATACTTTTGTCTAAATGTTGGAGTCTAAAAACATTTGGCTACATGTTGCAATACAAATGCGTTTGGCTAACAGGGCAGTGTCAAACTTCTGGTTAAAATAGGGGTTGCCAAAGCTTTTGCCCAAGGACATCCAACAAGTTTGGCTAATGGAGCAGATTCTTGGTATGCTCAGTAAACCTCTTTAATCAAACCACTTTACAGACCTCTAGAAGAAGAAGTCTTCTACATCTGACCTTTCAGTGTGCATAGTCTACTGGGAGAAAGTTAAATGGGGCCTTGTCCCAATTTCTACCCTTGCTGTCTTCTGGCCTTAATGTGCATATTCTCTCCAGAATCTTAAGGCTTCAGGCGACCCATTTCTGTTTCTGTCCTCTACCCAGCCACCCTCTAGCGCCCTCAATGTGCCCTTAATGCATCCTTTCTAGGAAGATATTTGCAAGATCACTCCAGAGCTTCTGTGAAATCAGGATGCTCATGGTGTTAACCTGAGGACTGGTGGTGTTGTTGTAGTTACTCAAAGAAAAGGAATAAACCCAAGTAAACTAAGCTTTTGTAGTGTTTGATTTCTAGCATTGTAACTGCTATCAGATAGAACCAATATGGGGTATCACTTCACAAAACTCAGTCATTTTTGTAAAATATAGCTGAATAATGGCTAATAATTTGTTATAGGTTTTATGGGTAATACAAGCAGTCCAGGAACCGTACTATTGGCTAAAATTAGCCAGTCAAGTGGCTAATCAGTCTAATGTGCTGCAAGCATGTCCTGGGACTCACAAGTTTGGTGACTCAACCAGGAGTTAGTACAGTGACCACTTCAAGTAGGATTTGGGTCAGTCAGCACTTTGCCTTCTTACTGTATCCACGCTGCCTTTGGCCCATGTAGACTGGGGCTGTCAACACTGTAGGCGCTGAAATTGGCGGTGAGTCAGGGTTTCAGCACCCTGGACAGTGTTGTGGGTGGTGCTTTGTTATGGTAATAGGGATTTTGGTTCCTCCCACCACAAATATCATAAACATTCACCCCAAACTGATAGAGCTTTAATTAGATAAACTGCTATATATTTAGTTCGGGTTCCAAGCAATGTTGCTTTTCCATTAGCGGCCGGAGTCGGAGTGATGTTGGCTTATGCTGTGGAGCTGAGGACCCGGTGCTTTCCTCTGGGCGTGTCGGCTGTTTGAGAAGGGGCAGTAACTGGTGACTTCAGGAGGTGGTCTAAGACGCGTTTGAG
Organism: Salminus brasiliensis; assembly: GCF_030463535.1. Taxonomy (NCBI): domain Eukaryota; kingdom Metazoa; phylum Chordata; class Actinopteri; order Characiformes; family Bryconidae; genus Salminus; species Salminus brasiliensis. The sequence goes on from NC_132879.1 coordinate 6,836,629, forward strand.
CCACATCATAGCAGTGTAAAAACATCCATCTCTCGAAGACACATTCCACTATGAAAACTCCACCCAGTACAACCAAAACACCAGTAATAATTTAATTTGCATATTTCATCCCATACATCAATCAGATTTCAGTCTGACTAACTGGAGACGCATTTGACTACTAATTTTGCTAGTAAACCAGTTCCCTCGTGCTGATCATGTTGTTTATGCAGCTGGGCCTGCTTGGTCATGCTGGTTTTGCTGGTGGCTTGGTGACGTTGTCCCCTGGTCAGTCAGTGGCCCCTAGGCCTCAGGTCTACCAGTGGTTGGACCCAAAATTAGTAGGGTTGGGCCAATCCATAAACCCCTCTGGTCTTCCAGTGGCCCCTAGGCCTCAGGTCTACCAGTGGTTGGACCCCAAATTAGTGGGGTTGGCACATCCATAAACCTTACTGGTCTTCCAGTGGCCCCTAGGCCTCAGGTCTACCAGTGGTTGGACCCAAAATTAGTAGGGTTGGGCCAATCCATAAACCCCTCTGGTCTTCCAGTGGTCCCTAGGCCTCAGGTCTACCAGTGGTTGGACCCAAAATTAATGGGGTTGGCACATCCATAAACCCCACTGGTCTTCCAGTGGCCCATAGGCCTCAGGTTTACTAGTGGTTGGACCCAAAATTAGTGGGGTTGACACATCCATAAACCCCACTGGAAAGTTTCTTAGTTTGCTGGCCTAAAACGTTATGGTGGTGTAACTGGTCAACCAGCTTGTTTCAGTAGGTCTCAGCAGGTTCAGAAGGTTATGATCATCCATAACATTACATCTTATGAAAGTACACTTGACTTCATCCTTTATTGCCCATTTATGAGGTAAACCAATGACAATGAGGACAACTTACAGAACTACAAACACATTTTTCAGGGTTCCTCTCTACGTGTGTAGCTATCAGAAGACGGAGGTTGATACATACAATGGCGTCTCCTCAGAACTCTGCAAGAAAAGACTTCATTTCTTAGCCACATCTCAAGGATCTTCTGCACTCTTTTGAACCGACAAATGAAACCTCCAAAGTTTGTAGCCCCATAAATAAGACATAGCCAGAAGCAGGGAGCTGATGAAAAAGTTCTCTGGAGGGTAATATTTTATTTACTAGAGCTCAAGAAATGAGTCAAAGTCTTGTGGTAAGCGTCTGGTGGCACCAAGGTCACCAGGTCTCAATTTTCTGAGAGATGAAGCAACAGAAAGAGAGAGAGAGAGAGAGAGAGAGAGAGAGAGAGGGAGCAGATTAGACTATTCTCTTTGGAGTTTTCTCCACTCACCATGTCCTCCATGTCTCAAGCCTTTTCCATTAGCATTACAGTTAGAGTTAGCAATAGCCCTACTAATTCCAACGGTCAGTGGACATCCTCATCTTCGTGTTATGGACACTTTTCTTCTGTTCCAAAATTTGGAGTGAAACCCTAGAAGTGCTCTTCTTCTCTGTCAGATCAGAATTTATTGGCAATGGCATAACCATGGCAACATAAAACCCCCCACTGCAATGGATAGGTTTTCCACTTTTAAAGCTTCTATTATCTGTCAGAAGTCAGCCTTGTGTGAGATGTCAGATTATGGTGGTGAAAATACACTCAACCAGGAGTTAGTACAGTGACCACTTCAAGCAGGAACTGGGTCAGTCAGCACTTTGCCTTCTTACCGTATCCACGCTGCCTTTGGCTCATGTAGACTGGGGCTGTCAACACTGTAGGTGCTGAAGTTGGCGGTGAGTCAGGGTTTCAGCACCCTGGACAGTGTTGTGGGTGGTGCTTGGTTATGGTAGTGGAGATTGTGGTTCCGCCCACCACAACTTTCATAAAAAATTAAAAATAGTGTGGGTTTTGGACTCTTTTTTGGGGTATTACATTAGGGGGTGTGTAACAGATGGTGAATGTCTTGAGTCAAGGCCAGATTAGTGCTTGGTGAGACTCTGTGACCAGTGTTTCCACCACGCCACCACAGCTGGCACTAAAAAAGGGTGGGAAAACAAACAAAGGACAACCCAAACCATTTTCTTTTTCTAGTCTTCCTTTCATCACTGATTACAACAAACTCTTTTCCTTTTTCAGCTCTTACGTTTTTATGGCTGTTCGCAACTTAGACCCACTGTTACCATGGCTGGGTGTATTTATACCGTGCCACACAGGTGGGTCTGGTCAGCATTGATTACCGCTGGGGATTCTGGGGCTTGGAGTTCATTGCTCCAGCTCCACCAGCTTGCCTGCTTACAGTTTAGGCTTTAAGGGGTTAGACCAGTTTAGTTTAGCTGCCATATACATGACAACTAAGCTCTATGACTTACACTATAAACTCTTATAAATAAAGGTGCTTTATGGGGCCCATCGGTCATCAGCAACCAGGCCCAGAGAGAGCACAATTTGCCTTGCTCTCCCAGGGTGGGTAGATGGCACTTTCTCCCCACATCACTCCAATGCAATGCTGGCCGGCAGTGGAGTCTGCTGGTCAATGCACAGCACTTTCCTCCGGGCGTGATGGTTGCCCGGTGTAACGTTGCATCGGCGGCTGTTCAGTGGTGTGCGTTGGCCTTAAGCCTTCCAGTTTCGAGAGCATTGCATGAAATAGTGGAAGAATATGTATGGGTTAGGTAACTGTTAATTTAAACTAAGGAGAAAATGAGGAAAAAAAAGTGTAAAGAACCTTTTAAGTGTTAAAACAAATTCCCAATGTTTCAACCGAAAGTGGTTCTTCTAAAGTAGCCGTCACTAATGAGACTTATAGACCATCCTACCTGGACCAGGACCTAAAACTGCTAAACTACGGAGAACGGTTTAATGTTGACACACTCTTTATTTTAACTGGCTTACCTGGTCACTTTTCTAGCCTTTATGGTACAGGTTTAGTAGCCCAGGATGATCAAATTGAGTCGTGAGTGTAGAGTTGAATATGTATTAGTTAGCATTTTCTTCTGCCAAATTATCGTTCCTTAACAAGCAGCTTGTAGCTACGTCACAGTAATGACCTCCACTCACTGCAGATCCTTTTCCAGCTCCTCACACAGACCAACTAAGTAAAGTCTGTTTCTCACTCACGGTAGTTTTCTTGTCTGTTTGTTGTTTGTTATTGTAATGTGGTGCTCACAGCGGGGTTTGAACCCAGGCGGCTGTGTTGGTGGGCCGACGCTACTAACTGAGCTACCATGACCATGTGACCAGCTGCCCCAAGTGCAGAGCACTTAATCTTAGAGCAGTGGAAACGGAAATAAAGCCACCTGGGACACAAACCCAGGCTGCCGCATTGCAAGACCAAGACTCTGCCGCTTCACCAATGCAGCAGTTATAAGAGCAGCCAACAAACGAAACTTAAAGAGGTGGGTTTAATAACGTGTTTAAACAAAGCAAATGTTGCGTCCAATGCAAGAAAAGGTGGGAAAACAAACAAAGGATGCCAGGGGAGAACGCTGGCTACCTCGAAAAGCTTGAGGAAAATGAAAACCAAAGGCAAAAGGATCTCCTCAAAAGAAACGAGAACTGAAGTTACAGGAAAGGCAGACACTCTGAGCCTTGTGAGCCTTAAGCTCAAGAATGTGGCTGATACAAGCACTCAACCAGAGGCAAAAGTTCCAGCAGTGGGGCAGCTGGATCTGAGTGCTTATATAGCCTACTGCCCAGGTGTTGTAAATTGGACTTAATTACTGGCTGGCATAAGTCGGGGCCTCCCCCTGGTGGCAGGAGGAGGCCTTGCCCTAGAGCTACCCCTTACAGTTATTGTGTCTATTATTCTTACTTCTGGTTGGTGTGGTGCAACAGAAAACACCACTACCTGCCAATGAGCTACCCCACCATGTAGGAGACCAGGGTTCGATTCCTGGTCGGGGTGACTATAAGTCCTAACACTACACTTTGGCCACCTCTGTAATATGAGTAACCTTGTAAATCACTCTGTATAAGAGCATCTGCTAAATATCTACGTTTTTAAAATCATTTTAGCTCAGTTTTGATTTCGTTGCTCAGGACGTTTACGTTACTTCTTGGCTCATTATATGACTTATTGCAAAGTGATACAGTGTTTGTGAAAAATCCTGCTATGCTACATGTTATTTCACCAAGAACGCTTCTCAACCTGTTTAGCTCACATGGCCGAAACGAACTGTCATACAAAAATAAATATCACAAGCGGTCCTACTCGACCAATTAGATCTGTGCATTATGGTAATCGCTGCGACTCGAGTGAATACAGGAGATAAATACAGGAGGAGAAGAAACAGGAGGGAAGAAAGCCAGTCAGGGAAAGCTCATTCGCTGGACGGCTCTAAAAATTAGAGAAAAGTGGAGAGTGAAAACTGAGCTTTTAATGAAGACTGGACAGACTGGTACAGGTTAACTCTTCCCACCGGCAGTTTTAGACCAGTAGGCCTCATGTTCCAAGACTGTGGCGATTATTAAACGCACTGATCTTTAACCCCTTAAAAAGCCTATGTACCGCCGGTGGGCTGAAAGTGTTAATACATACTTCTATTACTGCACACAGTAACACAGACACCATAAACACCGTAAAGACGGTGCTGATTGGTGTGGCGCTTTGGATAACACCACTACCTGCCAGTGAGCTACCACACCACGTAAGAGACTGGGGTTTGATTCCCGGTCTGGGTGACTGTGCTGCACTACACCAATAAGAGTCCTTGGGCAAGACTCCTAACACTACACATCTGTAATACAAGTAACTGTGTAAGTCGCTCTGGATAAGAGCCTCAGCTAAATGCCATAAATATTACCAAAGAAAAGACCCACCAGTTTGTACAGACATCCTTACTGGAAGTAGTTAATGAGTAATACACCTTAGTGTGTAATAAGCCCTTCTAAGTTAAGGGCTAAGAGTAGTTAAGCTGTGTGTTTTAAGACGCACATGCTCTGAGACTGTGGTGCAGATTTTTTCTATTTATTTAAAAAAATTAAAAATTGATTTGAAATAAGAAAATAATATTTATTATTTATAATTTGTCCAGTTTAGAGTTTTGAGTTTTGAAATCTGACAGTAATTACTGTTGAAATAAATAGAATATAAACATTTTATATAAAAAATAAAAAATATTATATCAAATATAAAATAAAAATGAGTTTTTAAAATGGTATTCAGGCATTTAAAGGCACTGCATAAAAAATAATTTCAAGCACTTGTAGGAGTGAACTGTCTCAGCCCTTATTTGCTTCATAACATTGCAATATATGTTTTTTTAATGGTACTTTATAGATTTTATTTTTAATCTTGTTTTCTTTTTCTTTTTTTTAATCTCCTTTTAATCTTTTATACATTTTTTATCTGTAGTTCTCTGATCTTTAGGCTGCTTTTATGCTTGTTGTATGTTTGTAAGGCACTTTAAACATAGTCTTTGTGTCTAAAATGTGCTTTATAAATAAACAAGCCTCAGCTTTTTAAAAAGATCATCTGTTCTGCTGTCAGAGGAACGTGATTTCAGAGCTCAGAGAGTGTCTTTACGGTGTCTGTGTGCTTGTTTGGGTGGAACACACTATAAGGCTGTGATGCATGGCTGCAGAAATGCTGCTGCCGCACTAAACGACAACCTGAAGAGAGAAGAATCTCTACTCAAAACACAGCAGCCCTCAGATGTCAGCGAACAAAGGAGTTTCTTCAGGATGATTAATTAGCAGAGAGCTTCATCCCACAGCCGGCTGAAAAAGACAAACCGCCCCGAGATCTGCTCTAAAATAGGAGTCATTAGGTCTGGAGGGAAACAGCCCTGAAGGAGGAGTTAACCATACCAGTGCTGACCATGTAGGATCCAACCAGACTGTGAGTTAGCAGCTGATGCTTTATCCTCTGGATTAGGAGTTGGTCTGCTACAGACATGGGTATATATGTCCCACACTCCCTCACAGAACTGTGCTACACACAGAACCAGACCATGACATGCCATGAAACAGGGTTTCCAAGTTGTCCAAGTGTAATCACGCCCAGGTTCCACCCACTAGCCAGGACTCTACCTATCGATGCTATCTACACGATGTTACCAGTGCTTTTTTAATTCACTTTGCATTTACCTTTATAGCAGATGTTGTCTCAAAGCAGCTCTACAGAGATCCAGGTCTGAGCCTCTTTTGAGTAGTCAATGAATACAGTGGCAGGATATACTCCCCTCCTTTCAGTGCTCCTTCACAAGCTCCACCACCCTCTCAAATCCATGCATGAGCATTGCCAAGCTAACAACACTGGGCTTAGAGACCAAACAAATGTTAGCATGGCAGCAACTGGCCTCATCTAATATCACTACATCAGTGTTAGCACCTCGGCCACTGGCCTTGTCCAACATCACTGTTGTGGTGTTAGCACCTCGGCCACTGGCCTTGTCCAACATCACTGTTGTGGTGTTAGCACCCCAGCCACTCGCATTGTCCAACATCACTGTTGTGGTGTTAGCACGCCAGCCACTGGCCTTGTCCAACATCGCTGTTGTGGTGTTAGCACGCCAGCCACTGGCCTTGTCCAACATCGCTGTTGTGGTGTTAGCACCCCAGCCACTCGCATTGTCCAACATCACTGTTGTGGTGTTAGCACGCCAGCCACTGGCCTTGTCCAACATCACTGTTGTGGTGTTAGCACGCCAGCCACTGGCCTTGTCCAACATCACTGTTGTGGTGTTAGCACCCCAGCCACTCGCATTGTCCAACATCACTGTTGTGGTGTTAGCACCTCAGCCACTGGCCTTGTCCAACATCGCTGTTGTGGTGTTAGCACCCCAGCCACTCGCATTGTCCAACATCACTGTTGTGGTGTTAGCACGCCAGCCACTGGCCTTGTCCAACATCACTGTTGTGGTGTTAGCACCTCAGCCACTGGCCTTGTCCAACATCACTGTTGTGGTGTTAGCACCCCAGCCACTCGCATTGTCCAACATCACTGTTGTGGTGTTAGCACCTCAGCCACTGGCCTTGTCCAACATCACTGTTGTGGTGTTAGCACGCCAGCCACTGGCCTTTTCCAACATCGCTGCTATTGTGGTGTTAGCACGCCAGCCACTGGCCTTTTCCAACATCGCTGCTATTGTGGTGTTAGCACGCCAGCCACTGGCCTTGTCCAACATCGCTGCTATTGTGGTGTTAGCACGCCAGCAACTGGCCTTGTCCAACATCGCTGTTGTGGTGTTAGCATGCCAGCAACTGGCCTTGTCCAACATCGCTGTTGTGGTGTTAGCATGCCAGCAACTGGCCTTGTCCAACATTGCTGTTGTGGTGTTAGCACGCCAGCAACTGGCCTTGTCCAACATCACTGTTGTGGTGTTAGCACGCCAGCCACTGGCCTTGTCCAACATCGTTGCTATTGTGGTGTTAGCACGCCAGCAACTGGCCTTGTCCAACATCGCTGTTGTGGTGTTAGCATGCCAGCAACTGGCCTTGTCCAACATCGCTGTTGTGGTGTTAGGACGCCAGCAACTGGCCTTGTCCAACATTGCTGTTGTGGTGTTAGCACGCCAGCAACTGGCCTTGTCCAACATCGCTGTTGTGGTGTTAGCACGCCAACCACTGGCCTTGTCCAACATCGCTGCTATTGTGGTGTTAGCACGCCAGCCACTGGCCTTGTCCAACATCACTGTTGTGGTGTTAGCACGCCAGCCACTGGCCTTTTCCAACATCGCTGCTATTGTGGTGTTAGCACACCAACCACTGGCCTTGTCCAACATCGCTGCTATTGTGGTGTTAGCACGCCAGCAACTGGCCTTGTCCAACATCGCTGTTGTGGTGTTAGCACGCCAACCACTGGCCTTGTCCAACATCGCTGCTATTGTGGTGTTAGCACGCCAGCCACTGGCCTTTTCCAACATCGCTGCTATTGTGGTGTTAGCACGCCAACCACTGGCCTTGTCCAACATCGCTGCTATTGTGGTGTTAGCACGCCAACCACTGGCCTTGTCCAACATCGCTGCTATTGTGGTGTTAGCACGCCAGCAACTGGCCTTGTCCAACATCGCTGTTGTGGTGTTAGCACACCAGCCACTGGCCTTGTCCAACATCGCTGCTATTGTGGTGTTAGCACACCAGCCACTGGCCTTGTCCAACATCGCTGCTATTGTGGTGTTAGCACGCCAGCCACTGGCCTTGTCCAACATCGCTGCTATTGTGGTGTTAGCACGCCAACCACTGGCCTTGATCAATATCTCTCAGTGTTGGTATGCCGACCACCAGCCTTGTCCAACATCTCTATTGTGGTGTTAGCATGCCAGCCACTGTCCTCGTCCAATATTACTACCTCAGTGTTAGCACATGCCGATCCCCGGCGTTGTGACACGCCAGCCACCAGTCTTCTTCAACATCACTACCGCTGTGTTAGCATGCCTGCTACCGGCCTCGTCCAACATCGCTATGCCGGTGTCAGTACACCAGCTTGCGGCCTCGTCCAACAGTGCAATGGCGGAGTGAGTGAGCTGGTAACTGCCTTGTCGCTACTGCAGTGTTAGCATGGCAGGTAACAACCTTCACCAAATAATATTACCTAGCATATCAATTTGAATAATGTATCAATCAAAATAATCCCACTGTGCTGGCGAACATCTCTTTAGATCTTCGTGGCAATAAAACCCTTCTCAAATGTTGTCCAATCAAATACCATAATATATGAGAGAGAATCTGACATCTGTGAGGATGGGAGACCATATGTCTCCTTCCTTTATGCTCATCACAGGATGTTCCCCAATGCTCTACTCACTGTACACCTGTGACGACTGTCAGCCCCTAGGTATCGTGCCCTCCCCCGGGGCGATTCCGAGCCGCCGCCCACAGGCTCACAGATGGACTTTTGTTTTGTGTTTCCGTTCATGTATGATTCTAAGACTCGGTTCTTGTTCATTTACGTCATGTGTGTTCGGTTCAGTGTTTTGTTCATGTTCATGTGTTTTGATTCAGGTTTGTCATGTCTCGTTTAGTTAATGTGTTGCACCTGAGGCTGGGGGTACTTAAGGGGCTTCGATGCTAGACTCGAGGCCGAGAATTATATGGTAAATGGATGTATATGGTTTATGGTCTAGGAACCTTGCAGTTGTCCGAGAGGTCCGTTTCTGGTCCGTTTTTCCACATAGTGTTTAGGCCAGCTTCGGCTCAACTCCGTCGTCGACTACAGATCTACTCAGAGGTTTGAGCTTCCAGCGAGGTTCGCTCGTGTTTCAGGGAGGGATTCCCTCTGCTCTCGATCTGGCTATTCTGCTCAAGTTCACACGTTGTTACCAGGTTTGTTTCGGTCTTGCCGTTTGGGTTCTGCAGCTGGTTCCTCAGCTCTCGTTTCACCGTCTCCTTGTTTACCTAGCGCCTGACTAGCACAGCCTTAGTTTCCCCGTGTTTTCCCCAGGCACTGCCTGTTGGTTTTAGTTGGTATTCCCTAACTGTTCCGTCCCTACCTCCTAGCTCAGCTCCCGGAGTCCCACCAGCCTCCGGTGTACGATTGTATTTGGTTTATCGTTTGGCCCTGTACTTGCTACCTTTTGCTACGTTCACCCCTTTCTGTTGTCCTGTGTTCTGTTAATAAATATACTTGCATTGGTCCCATCTCTGCGAGTGTTCCCTCTGTGTCTGGCCTAACCCGCCATGACAACGACTATGACTACAATGATCCCCAAACGCAGGAGCAACACATCAAGTCTGCCGACCACAATATAGTCATCTCCAACATCCACATAATCGAGGATCTCACATGGTTCCTTAGCACCTCAAACACTTCAAAGAAGGTCCAGCAATGCATCCACTTCCTGTGAAGATTGATTTGAGTCAACTTATAAAGGTCAATGGTCGGGAACGTTCTAATTGGCTGCATCACGGTCTGGTAAGACAGCCCCACTGCTGCTGAACACAAAGCCCTACAGAAGGGTGTGAAAACAGCCCAGCACATCATCACCTCAGCTGCACTCCCACCCATTCACAACATCTACAAAAGATCTAAGAGCTGCCTGAGGAACGCCTGTAGCATCTCCTCTGACCCCGCACACCCCAGCCACATCCTGTTGCAACCTTTGTCATCTGGAAAGAAGACACAAGTCTGACAATTCTGCCAGAATACTCGAATAATATATTATTTAGAACCCCTGTCAGTCACAGGCCCTTAGAATCGTCCAAATGTCCCCCATATGGTGCCCCTGGAGACCTGGTCTACCCCAACATACTACAGCTGACCGTGCTGAGAGAGGGAGGTAGTATAGCTAAATACATACAACTGAATACAACTGATGAAATGTCCATCAGCAGACCACAAAATGTGTAAAGATGTCTTCAACAATCCTAAAATGTCATTACGGGATCTACAGGTAGCTCTTGCCACAGCTGAAGTTGAAGTACAACATCTACCATCAGAAAGAGATCACATTTGATTTTTATTGGAAGTGTGCAAGGAGGAAACCCTTGCTGCCAAAAAAAATAGAACAGCAGAGCAAGGTTAAAGTTTTCCAGAGAACAGGACATCTGGAACAATGTGCTTTGGACAAATGAAATTAAAGTTGAATTATCAGGACGCAATAACAGAGGACATTTGATCACAAGAACAATTAACTGTGAAGCATGGAAGTGGAGATTTCATGGGATAGGGCTGCTTTCCTGCAGTAGGGCCTGGAGAGCTCTCCAACATAGACTCCACTAGGAATTCTTTATTGCGTTGGAGGACGCTTTAGGAAAATGCGAGACCATCTGTCTAAAGACCTAAAGCTGAAACGTCACACAGCTGAAAGATCTCTGCATGGAGGAGTGGGAAACGCTTTGATGTCAGAGACTGGTAGATTACAGGGGGGGAGGGGGGATACCAGCTATTAGGGCATAAGGTGTCTTAAAGTTTTCCTCACAAGAGCATTGCATTTGTATTACTTACATTTTAAACATGATTAATTTTCTTCAGTTGTATGTGTCCAGTTATATTCCCTCTAAATTAAGACCTGTTCAGATGCTTCAATTAAAAAAGACAGAGGTTTTAATGGAGTGTCCTAACTTTTACACATGACTGTATATGGTGCGAACAAAGTTACTATAGTAATGGAAAACTTTATGAATATGTAGTCCGGCGATTACAACTGAGCGGTGTGTATATACATGGAAGAGTACAGCATGGTAGACCAGGTCTAAATCATCTCCAGGGGCACCATATAAAGGAAGTTTGGACGATTCCAAGGGCCTGTAACTGACAGGGGTTCTATATAATGTATTAATTAAATATTCTGGCAGAATTGTCAGACTTGTGGGTCTCAGTGTAATATCCTTTCATGGGGCCTATAATCCGTGTGAGAAGAGAAGAGGTGTGTCCCAATACTTTTTGTCTATTGTACTTGTTTTTCTATTGTCTATAGTGTTTTTCTTATCTATTACTGGACCGGAGACTTAGCCTAGCAGTGTTTGGTTGTACTGTGTAACCCTATATAAGTATAATGACAATGAAGCTGAATTGAACTGAGGTTTGGATTCAGATAATAAAACTTCACTGGTAACATATGTGTCCGGGTTACGTCAGTAATTCAACGAGGGTCCATCTATATTTATAGATGTATATATATTTTATATTTATATCCATATCTGAAATTTAGGCGTCCAGATTCCTCCTGAGACCAGGCTGGAAGCGGACCTGGGTAAAGTTGGGTGATGCGGATTTTACTGTTGGACTCTCGCTTTACTATGAGTGTTTGCAAGACTTCAGAATTGCACAGTGAAGCAATTTCACATGGAAACTGATCTCAAAGTCTTAATTACCTTTCTTCTGGTCCAGGTGTGAGATGTTCTACCGACGAGGACTTCAAGCTTTGGATGAGACTAATGAGGTATTCATACTCCAGGAAGGGCTTCTTACGTCAACAGCTCGATAGAACATGTCAAAGCCGACAGCGAGTGCTCTCAAGCCATGTCAGGGTTCACTGAAGGATGAGCTGACAGAGTGGCTATGAAGGACCATTAAAGCTGAACGAGGCTTTCTCAGTTGTCAGCGTTCAGAGCAGACTGCTGTTATGGACTTTGCACATAAAATCGGATGCTTTTTACATCTAATGGATGGTGAAAAACTTGTCCAATTTGGTGTGTGAGGTTGTCAGTCATTAAAAAATATATTTCTTCTTTTTCCTAGAAAAGGACAATGATTTGACTCTGTTTTGCACAATTTGCGACAGCAGAGGATGAGACAGCATCATTGTAAGAACGGTATACTCCAACTAAAAGGGGATCCAACTGCACTGAAAAGGGTGTTTTTTGACTTGGAACAGTAGGGCAACCACTTTCGGAAATGTTCTGTGAGCAAAAATGTTTCCAACCAATCCAAAGAACCATTTTACCTGAGAAAGAATCATGTCAGGTATTCAGACTCAGGTATTCAATCATGCAACTCAGTTATATGAGGTGCCCTAGTTCCATGTAGAACCACTGCTTTTACTAATTAATGAAGAAGCAGCTATGTAGATATGTGTCAGCCATAACATTAACCCCACCTCCTTATTTCTACACTCACTGCTCATTCTATCAGCTCCACTTCCCATATAGGGGCACTTTGTAGTTCTGTAATTACAGACTGTAGTCCATCTGTTTCTCTGCAGACTTTGGGAAGCAGAAATTCCACCAACTAACTGGTTGCAACCGCAATGTAACTCAGTGAACTCTTTAGAGGGACGCATTCTTTCACAAGAAGTAGTAAAGGTAGACTGCATATCTAGGTGCTTGATTTTATACATCTTAATGAAACACCTTAATTCAGTGATTAAGAGGCATGTCCCAAGATGTTTGGCCATATATTATATGTAGTTTTTTATTTAGTTTAACTTAGAATTACAGTAACAAGTGACATAAAAATTTTTTGGTGTTAAGGAACCAAAATACAACATTTTTCAAACATGTAAAATAAGAACTTCAGGTGAGCTGGTGGCGGGATAGATGAACCAGACGTCCAGTGTCTACTAAAATTCAGAAAGAGAACGTCCACACAACATGAAATTTGTCCACACAACACGAAAAGGTGATATGTTGCTGCTTTTAGATCATGGTGTTAAGTTACCAAAGTCAACATCTATCTAACATTGGAGCCTGATGTCAACCCAATGTAGATTTATGACAGATGACTTTGATTTCCAACCAAAATTCAACGTCTGTCTAATGTTGGAGCTTGATGTCAACCCAATGTTGGTTTCTGAAGGATATGTGACTCTGGTTCCTGACTAAAATTCAACTTCTGTCTAATGTTGGAGCTTGATGTCAACTCAATGTTGGTTTCTGAAGGATATGTGATTTTGATGTCCAACCAAAAGTCCCTGTCTGTACTAGACTGTTTTGACATTAATAACCTAAGTTTCATTTTCAGTTAAATTTCAACATCTGTCTAACGTTGGAGCTTGATGTCAACCCGATGTAGATTTATGACAGATATGTGACTATGATTCCCAACCAAAATTCAACATCTGTCTAATGTTGGAGCTTGATGTCAACTGAATGTACATTTATGACAGATATGTGAATTTGATTCCCAACCAAAATTCAACGTCTGTCTAATGTTGGAGCTTGATGTCAACCCAATGTTAGTTTCTAAAGAAAATGTGACTCTGATTCCCAACCATCAAAATTCCCTGTCTGTACAACACTGTTTTGACATTAATTACCTAATTTTCATTTTCATTCATTTAAACTAAAATTCAACATCCGTCTGATGTCTTTTCGGATAGTGTTATATGGGATCTTTTAGCGATACCATTGACGAACCGTTAAAATAGCTACATGTGTGGAGAACTTGATGTAAATGTTCTTTACCAATTCAAACATTTCTCACACTCACATCTTTTTTATAAACATGGTTCTTTATGGAACCAAAAATGGCACAACCCAGTTACTTAAAGACATCAACATTTCTTCATATATTTTCCAATATTTTCAGCTTGAAACATTGGTTTAATATAAAGTCCAAATACACGTCACTGTCTATAAATCAGTGCAATTTGTATTAAACACACTTCAGAAAGCTAATTAATCCCAAAGGTTTGACACACAGCCTAACCTCACACCACCCAGGTTAGCTGACAGCTCCTACAGAGTGCACTCTGAAACACCCGTAGCTCTGACTGAAGGGTGTAGGTCTGCATGAAATCAGCACTAAATGACTTCATCTGTTTGGGGAGGTTTGCCCCACTTTGATCAGTTGACAGTAATGTAATGGCTAACATCATTAACGAGCCTTAAAGCAAGCCAGGCTCATGAATTATTTATAACGCCACACAATTCTGCTCTTTGATTGGGGAACCTGTCTGAAACACTGCAGTTAGCTGAATATTTATGCAAATGAAGTGTCACAGAGGTGAAGAATGTGCAATGTGTGTGTATGTGAGAGATGCCCGTACTCTTCATCTCCAGATGTTGGGTGCATTTATCTCCAGATGCTGGGTGCCTTTATCTCCAGATGTTGGGTACATTTATCTCCAAATGTTGGATGCATTTATCTCCAGATGTTGGATGCATTTATCTCCAGATGTTGGGTACATTTAACTCCAGATGTTGGATGCATTTATCTCCAGATGTTGGATGCATTTATCTCCAGATGTTGGATGCATTTATCTCCAGATGTTGGGTGCATTTATCTCCAGATGTTGTGTACATTTATCTCCAGATGTTGGGTGCATTTATCTCCAAATGTTGGATATCTTTATCTCCAGATGCTGGCCATCTTTATCTCCAGATGTTGGATACTTTCCCTCTAGACACTGGTGATCTTTACTTCAAGATGTTGGGCATCTTCATCTCCAGATGTTGGATACTTTCCCTCTAGACACTGGTGATCTTTACTTCAAGATGTTGGGCATCTTCATCTCCAGATTATTTCCATGGCACTAACTTAACTCGATTTTGTTCACTTGAACACTGGTCAGTGGCGTCTCTCCTACATTACAGTGCCTCAGTGCATCCTTCTTGTAAACCTGTCCTACAGTAATGGATCCTGCTCTCTCAGTGTTCCTCTCAGTGGCTGTTCCTCATGCTCTTGGTGAGTTTCTCCTTTTGAGTCTTAGATCTTCTCTGTAGTTCCTCTTAATGCCCTTGGAGAGTTTCTCATTTTGACTCTTATGTCTTCTCAGTGCTTCGTCTTCTTGCTCTTAGGGAGGTTTTATTGACACTGCGTACCTCTGTGATGCTCATTAGGGAGATGCACCCACATTTCTGGAAAAGCTGCTTTGTGACAGTGTCTGTAGCAGAAGTTTCAATCATTAGGTGTTTATTATTAGCTGCAGTCGGGAGGTAAAAGTCTTCCTTTTAGTTTTTTAGTTGCGACTGAAAAACAATATGCAGCATTTATTAAGTGAATTAAATGTAGACAAATAAACAGAAAGCCTCCAGTGTCTTTAAGCTTTTTCTGCTCCTCTGGAAGAAAAAAGAAAGTGCTGCAGTCGCCTCGGGCTCAGCTACTGCGCCTTTGTGAGAATATCTATGAAAAGGGCAACTCAATTAAGAGCACGATGGAAAAGCAATTTCTTGCAGTGACAAAACGAGCGTGATTGGGGCCAGTAATTGAAATGTTTGCTGATTGCTACATTAATTATAAGGATTAAATTGCCTGTTAAATGGGCCTGGCTTTTACAAGGGCAGAACTTGCTGCCCAGTCATTTATCCATTAATCCTCATTCTCGGGCTGGAGTGGACAGCGTAAGGTTTGATTTCACGCTCCAAACTTAAAAAAGAAATAATGGAGGAGTGAGGGAAAAAATACTGGAGCATTCGAAGTCTGGTTCTCTCTCTTTCTCTCCCTCTCTGTCTGTCTTTAACCCCCATGACTAATAATTTACAGCTACTGCCTCCATAGCCTCGGCACATAACAGTGAGAGAGAGAGAGAGAGAGAGAGAGAGAGAGAGAGAGAGGTGAACACAGAGCTGCTCTACTTCCTTCACTGCCAACATATGAGAAATGAAAATGTCACCAGAAAACAGAGGAACAAATCCCACTCTCCCATTCAAACCCACCCTTACCCCACCCACCCCCATTAACCCGCATTTATTCCTTATAAACCCACCCTTACCCTACCCTTCCCTATCAAACAATACCTTTACCCCTCCCAGTCCTTTTAAACCCCATACCCTTATTCTACCTACTCCTTTTAAACCCCGCCCACCCCATCAAACCCATACATTCATCCACCCCATCCTTATCCGACCCATCCCTATCAAATTATACCCTTCTCCTAAATACTCCTCTTAACCCCCACCCACCCATATCCAACTATGCCCTTACCCAACCCACCCTATCAAAGCCCATACACTTATCAACCCCATCTTTACCCCTCCCATCCCTATCGAACTATGCCCTTACCCTAGCCACACCTCTTAACCCTCACCCACTCATATGCAACTATGCCCTTACCCCACCCACCCTATCAAAGCCCATACACTTATCAACCCCCATCCTTACCCCTCCCATCCCTATCGAACTATGCCCTTACCCTACCCACTCCTCTTAACCCTCACCCACCCATATGCAACTATGCCCTTACCCCACCCACCCTATCAAAGCCCATACACTTATCAACCCCCATCCTTACCCCTCCCATCCCTATCGAACTATGCCCTTACCCTACCCACTCCTCTTAACCCTCACCCACCCATATGCAACTATGCCCTTACCCCACCCACCCTATCAAAGCCCATACACTTATCAACCCCATCCTTACCCCTCCCATCCCTATCGAACTATGCCCTTACCCTACCCACTTCTCTTAACCCTCACCCGCCCACATTATCAAGCATTATTAACTCATCCACCCACCCACCCATATCCAACTATGTCCTTAACCTAATCCACTCCTTTTTAAACCCCACCTACCCTATTATACCCCATTCACTCATCAACTCAATCTTTACCCCACCCACCCCAATCAAACTGTACCCGTACCTGATCTTCATTAAACTCCGCCCAGTGAGAGAGAGATAGACTGTCAGAGATACATACAGAGGGAGAGATATAGAGGGAGAGAGGGAAAATGTAAGAGAGAGACACACAGAGAGAGAGGGTGGATGGGAGAGAGCAGATATCAGACACTTCAATGTTTCCTATAGGAGCTATCTACAGAGGCACAGATTTAAATCTGCAGGGTTATTGGCTGTAAAACACTGTGTGTGTGTGTGTGTGTGTGTGTGTGTGTGTGTGTGTGTGTGTCATTCAGTGCAGGGTCTGATGGAATTTGTTGGATCTTTATGGTTTATCTACACAGCCTCTAATTCTGATCTTTATCACACCGCAAAAGCCACTACTGATAAAGGCAGTGTGTGTGTGTGTGTATGTGTGTGTGTGTCCAGTTTCAGCCATCAATTTCAGCAGAACTTTAGCTGTGGTTCAGCTGTGGTTGTTTTCATAGCTGATGTAAATTCAGTCTCATCTTGGATAGAACGGGATGATAGACTCCAGGTTGGTTTTTCTGTGCTCTGCAAGTGAAGCACCCCCTACCCCCTGGCAACCCCAACCCACCCTTATAAATGCATACCCTTACCCCACACACCCCATCAAATCTCACTCTCCCATTCAACCCTTACCCTTACCCCACCTACCTCCATTAACCCGCATCTATTCCTTATGAACCCCCATCCTTACCTCACCCACCCAATGTTTTTTCTGTGCTCTGCAAGTGAAGCCAGAGCCCCGGTTGTGTGGTAAGTGATGGAAGAAAGGGAGGAGACGAGGTGGAGGTGGGTGTGGCGTTTGATTTAAAACTGGACTGAGAAGCTATATAGTTATATAAGGACACTTTAGGGCCAGGAGGAGGAGTTCGGGAGTTATAACTGTCATAACTCCACTTATCATTAAGTGATAAGTGGAAGCTGATAGTTTGCAAACTGACACACAAACATATCATACAAGTTTACATTCTCCACACCTGGAAGGTGACAGATGTCCAATATCGATGTCCAATTTCCAATATTACTAGCTACTAGCATTTACGTACCATTCTAGTTTACAGTCTGCTCACCTCGAGGAGTGCAGAATCAGGCATATTAGGCCTGAGTGGAGCCCAAAATTCACCCAAAAACACCCAAATATCGCAAAAGGATTTTTCTGCTACAGGCGTGGTCTAAAAGTCAGAACATCAGCGAAGCCAAAATATGAAAAAAGCCTTTTCTGAAATAAACAATGAGATATTGAGCTGTAGGTCACATGATTCTTTTATTAGTTGGCACGGGTGTCCGGGGACTGCAGAAACGACCGGCCCTACAGATGATCCAATCATGACACACAGCTTTTCAGAGGCTGCTTCCCACATTCTGAAATGTTGAATCCAGAACTGTCTGGTGAGTTTGCGCTCCCAGGCGAACGACGGTGGACATCGTCGGGGTAGCACAGAGATTTCAGCCCTCATTAGGTGGGCCACTGCTCGCCCTGCGTCCGGCGTCTCTGAACTTCGAACAACAAACCAGACAAACAACACTGCAAATGGCTGGAATGAAAATTCTGCTAAAAGCAGGCCGAGTTAAATCTCTCTATTCTCTCTGTCTGGAAGCCGCTCCTAATCACAGCAGGCCATCATCATCATCATCATCTGCCGGAATTTCATAACTGTGCTTAACATTTGTGAAACATTTGAATGGGAACCCAGCTAATGTGCTCACTTAGAAAATCCCAACTGACACATCAGCATGATTGTTAGCGTGATGAATTAGCTAGCTTTGCCTTCTCTACGCCTAAAAAGCTAGTCAAAGACCTAAAGATGCTTCTGATTCCAACTGGGATGAACATGTAAATGACAAAATATCAGACAGATGACAGGACGGGAGTTATGATAGATCCAGGACAGAAAACGGATGTGGTTCAGGGACGGATTTAAACACAGGCCGAGAGTTTGACTGTTGAATTTGTGGTAGAAGAGAGCTCCAGAGGCGTGGAGCAAGTCTGGAGAAGGCTCGGTCACCAAGGCTATGGAGGTTGGAAGAGGGTTATGGTAAGGAGTCCAGTTGAGGAAGATCTGAGATTGAAGATCTAAGGTTGAAGCAGGTCAGACAGCTAGGAAGGAGCAAGATTACTGAGAGCTTTGTGAGTGAGCAGAAGGATTTTAACCTGAATGCGGTGTTTAATCAGAAGCCAGTGCAGCTTTGAGTCTTCCATCTCTAGGAGCTACTGCCAGCAAGATGAGAGCTGCAGTAATCAAGGAGGCTGGTGATGAATGCATGAATGAATGAGAGTTTCAGCAGCAGACTGGGAGAGAGATGGGCAGACTTTAGCAATGGTGAAGAAGGAGGTTTTTAGAGTTTAAGGGTAGGCACCCAGATTTCAGACCACAGGGGCGGGAGGAAGAGTAATCATCGATTAAATGTGTGAGGGAGACGATTCAGAGCCAGGGTTCAGTTTTTTCACTGTTCAGCATTAGGTAAGTTGTTTTCTGAGAGGCAGAGTTCAAGATTGGCAGGTGGTGGATTACTCATTGAATTGGTCTGAAGATAAATCATCTTTAATTTTTGCAACGATGAAAATTAACAGTGAGATTAACGGTGTGACCCCATGACTGCGGGTTCACTTAACCAGGAAGAAGCAAGAAAGACGATGGATGGATGTGAGTGAATGGTTGTGTGTCGTACCCTGCAATGGTGTCTTGGAGATATTCCAGTACAATGTGCCCAACAAGTATGGTGCAGTGGGGGCTCAGCGGTTAGCACACTGGGCTATTGATAACAGGGTTGTGGGTTCGATTCCCGGGCTCGGCAAGCTGCCGCTGTTGGGCCCTTGAGCAAGGCCCTTTGCCCTCTCTGTTCCCCGGGTGCTGGAGTTGGCTGCCCACCGCTCTGGGTGTGTGTGTACTCACTGCCCCTAGCTCACTAGTGTGTGTGTGTCCACTACCATAGATGGGTTAAATGTGGAGGACACATTTTGATGTACATAGTACAGTGACAAATACAAGCCCCTAACCCTAAGAGAAACAGAGCCTGGCCACCTCCTGTTTGCCAAAAGTCCTCAGTGAATGGGGGCAAATAGATCTATTTTTCTACATCAATTTTTGCTCAAATGCTCCATATTAACTCATTCATTTTGGACTCACTCCAAAAGGAGCGCCCTCTAGTCTCTCACAAAACCTGAAACAATTCTCAAGTGGTAATTCTCTTTTTTTGCCAGAAAAATGCCTTCATATCTGACCTTTGAATGCACAGATCTATAGAACTACATACATGCATTAGTGAATTTGCAACAACAGCTAAGAAAGAAATGCCCAGTTGTATCTGTATCCCAGTGGTAGTCCTACGCTTATTTATGTTATTTATGACTTTGTTTGACTGGATGATAAATGCATATATATACAAAATCTCAAGCAAGCCTCATTAGCAAAGAAGAAGAAGGACCAACATCACTCACCACTGCCGTCTACATGTTTGTTAAAGCAATAGTCTGTTGGTTTTGTGGATTTGGAGATTTGGGGATTTGGACCTCTCTGGTGAGAATGTGTAACTGCACAGAGCAAGCATCCACTTTTAAAACCTGTGTAGTGCTGCGGCCTCCTTTCAGAGCGATGAATCTGATCACTGCAGATTTAGTAATGAGAGAGAGCTCAGGCTAAACCTGCTGAAGTGAAATATGTTCAGAGGATGTGTTTAGGAAGATAATTATTCACTGTTATCATTCTAATAATTATATTTAGATACATTTTAAAGCGTCCCAATGCAGATACATGCTCTCACTGTCTACAGAGAGACGTGTATCCACAATAGTGACTTTTTAGTTGAAGGCTTTCTGTAAGGGTCCGAGATATGGAAATAAACAGTGGGGTTCATTGAGCAGTTGACTATGAAAGTATATCTGGTTAGCACGAGTCCAGTAGCACTAGCTAGCTTTCTAAAGCACATGCACACAGTCCAGTATCTACTTAGATAGTCGTATACATTGTGTTTACAAAGCATCAGCAGGGCTAGAGAATAGTGACTAGCTCTGACTAGCTTAGAGGCCACAAACAGTGTAAGCCAGTCAACCAGCTACGCTGCTATACAGGGAGCTAATACAACAGTATTGTACTACACTGTAATGCAGTCACCCACCAAATCCACTGCAATGGCAGCCTGGCTAGTCATATATAAATGTAATACCTCAGCATCACTTTCAGGTCAGGGAGCTCTCGCCTCTTTCACGAGCCAGGTTAACATTACCCTGGTTTTAGCGAGGACTCTGTGGCGCTGTCTTTTGGCTTGCCAGCTCTTTTCAGTTCTAATTCTTTTAGCTACGTTTCTTTGGTTTGACCGTGGGTGAGGCAGTAGATGAAGACTGAGGAAGAGTTTGCCAATCTGATGTGAGGTAGATGTTCGCAGTAGCTCTTGCAGTAGCCGTACTGTTCAAATCAGTGGCATTAGCAGAGCCGCGGTTGATCGGGTAACCAGCGAAAGGTGGCGGTTTCTCTTTCAGAGGCCGTACAGAGGACCTAAGTACGTAAAGACGTGTGAAGTGGCTGGAAAAACTCCCATGAAAACCTACCAGACCACTCTGTTTTCCGAAGGAGTATATTAGACGGTGCAGGGATGGTTGCACCAGCACACTGACACCATTGATTACAATGTTTTGTCCCGGAAAAAAATCCAGAACATACCACTGCTTTTAATTAAAAAAAATATATCTTAAGGGCTGGCGCTTTAACAAGCACCATCTAATGGTGTTGTTTTTGTTTTCATAAGGATAATGATGAATCTCTGACAATTCTTTTATAATTTATATTTTACCCATATACTATAAAAGAAGAAACAACCCACTGAATTCCAGACACTTAGGGTGAAATGAATCTGAATATGTTTGTTAAATATAATGACTGAACTGTTCCAGAGCATTTTTATGGTACTGGTTGTCTTTATTTAATAAAGGTACCATCAAACTGCTTCATTCTGCACATTTCTTCTCGGAGAACATCATTAACCAGCTTCACGCTGAGAAAGTGTGAAATCTCTAAAGCGCACAGACGTGGAGAGGCCTACAGAAACAGCAGAGCTATATTGAGCACAAACATGTCTGGTATTAATACACCAAAAACACTCTGAAAACACTACACCACCTGGCCACTTTATCAGAAACCCCTCTCTTGTAGCTCTAGCTTGATGGTGTTGAGTTAGAGACTGTAGCTCATCTGTTGATGTGTAATGGATAAGATGGCCAGTGAATGGAAGCATAAGGTGGGTGTTTCTAATAAATTGGCCAGTATGAAGTACAGGGTAAGTGGCAAGTGAGTGAAAGCGTAAGGTAGAGGTTTCTAATAAAGTGACCAGTGAGAGAAAGCACAAGGTAGGGGTTCCTAATAAAGTGGCCACTAAGACGTACAAGGTAGAGGTTTCTAATAAAGCGGCCAGTTAGAGAAAGCACAAGGTCGGTGTGTCTAATAAAGTGGCCAGCGAGTAGAAGCACAAGATAAGTGTTTCTAATAAAGTGTCCAGCGAGTGAAGCACAAGGAGGTAGTGGTTTCTAATAAAGTGGCCAGAAAGTGGAAGCACAAGGTAAGTGTTTCTAATAAAGTGCCCAGTGAGAGAAAGCACAAGGTAGAGGTTTCTAATAAAGTGGCCAAAATGAGGAAACGTAAGGTAGGGGTTTCTAAAAAAAGTGGTCAGTGAGCGGGAGAAAAAGCTAGGTGTTTCTAATAAAGTGGCCAGAAAGTAGAATTACAACGTGGGTGTTTCTAATAAAGTGGCCAGTGAAGAACCACATGGTAGGTGTTAATAAAGTGGCCAGCGAGGAATCACAAGTTAGGTGTTCCTAATAAAGTGGCCAGGATGTGGAAACATAGGGTAGGGGTTTCTAATGAAAAGTTACCAGTGAGTGGAAACACAAGGTACATTAGCCTCGTAAACTTGGATTTAGAGGGGAACACTGTGGATTTGTGAAGAGCTGCTGCAGTGTGGAGGATCATGTTCCAAGCTGAATTATTTATAAAGTGTTTATTTCCTCGTGTCCCTGAGACGATTGACCTCTTTGTGTGGAGTGTGTTAGACTAATCTACAAAATTAGCCCATGAGAATGGATTGTTATGGCAACACCTCCAGAAGATGGTACGGAAGCTGGATAGCTAACAGAATCTCTGTCTCCTTCTCCATCTCTCTTCTCCTCCATTCTCTCACTGCTCTTTCTTTCTCCCCCATCTTTCTCTCTCTCCCAGCTGAGCTTCATTCTCTCCCTCATATCTCCTGCTTTTTATCCAATTAAAATTATACACCAGTAATCCATAACATTAGCACCAATGACACACTCTACAGTGGCTTCACCTATCAAGGGGTGGATATATTAGGTAGCAATTGAAAAGTCAGTTCTGACCACAGTAAAGTGCAGTAAAGCACAGTACAGTAGAGTAAAGCACAGTTAGATACAGTGAAGCACAGTGAGGTAGAGCACAGTTAAGTACAGTAGAGTACAGTACTGTAAAGCACAATAAGATACAGTAAAGCGCAGTAGAGTACAGTACAGTAAAGCAAAGTGGAGTACAGTACTGTGAAGCACTGTAAAATACAGTACAGTAGAGTACAGTACAGTAATGCACAATGAGGTAGAGTACATTACTGTAAAGCACAGTAGCTTACAGTGGAGTGAAGCACAGTGAAGTACAGTACAGTGGCATTCAGTAAAGCACAATACAGTACAGCACAGTACAGTAGAATACAGTAAAGCATGGTAGTGTACAGTGAAGCACAGTAAAGTACAGTATAGTAAAGCACAGTAAAGTACAGTACAGTAACACATAATGAGGTAGAGTACAGTACAATAAAGCACTGTAAAGTACAGTACAGTAAAGCACAGTAAGGTATAAAGTACAGTAAAGCGCAGTAGAGTACAGTATAGCAAAGCAAAGTAGAGTACAGTACAGTAAAGCACAGAAAAGTACAGTAAAGAACAGTAGAGTGCAGTACAGTAAAGCACAGTAGAGTAGAGTAAAGCACACAAAAGTACAGTAAAGCACAGTCGAGTACAATACCGTTAAGCACAGTAAGGCATGGTAAAGTACAGTAAATCACAAAAAGTACAGTAAAGCACAGTCAAGGACAGTACAGTAAAGCACAGTAGAGTAGAGTACAGTAATGCACAGAAAAGTACAGTAAAGCACAGTCATGTACAGTACAGTAAAGCATAGAAAAGTACAGTAAAGCACCGTTGAGCACAATACCGTTAAGCACAGTGAGGTATAGTAAAGTACAGTAAAGCACAGAAAGGTACAGTAAAGCACAGTAGAGTACAGTAAAGCACAGCAAGGTATAGTACAGTAAAGCACAGTATATTAGATCATAGTAAGGTATAGTAAAGTACAGTAAAGCACAGAAAGGTACAGTAAAGCACAGTAGAGTACAGTAAAGCACAGAAAAGTACAGTAAAGCACAGTCAAGTACAGTACAGTAAAGCACAGCAAGGTACAGTACAGTAAAGCACAGTATATTAGATCATAGTAAGGTATAGTAAAGTACAGTAGAGCATAGTAAGGTAAAATACAGTGAAGACTAGTACAGTACAGTAAAGCACAGTAATGTACAATGAATACAGTAAATGGCAGCGAGGTAGAGTAAAGATCAGGAAGGTATAATGCACTAAATCATGATAAACACAGTAAAGCACAGTAAAGCACAGTAAAGTACAACAAATCCCAAAACACCATAAGAAAAACGTGGAAAAAAGAAAAAAAATTGCTTTATTAATATGTATAAATCAGACCTCAGTACAGTAAGTTACAAGGCCGTGAGTAAGCCAGTGTTGATGCTCTGTCGAAATCTGAACATACTGCTTGAAGAAACAGAGAAGGAGGTAAAAACAGGTGCTTGAGTCTCCTGGTGGGAATGGGCTTCCATCGTCTCTTCTGTGGATCTCTCACAGCGAAGACATGTTCTGCCAAGCTCTCTCATCTGTACTTCTCTCTCTCTCTCTCTCTCTCTCTCTCTCTCTCTCTCTTTCTCGCGCACACTCTCTCTCTCTCTCTTTCGTGTGAACTCCCACACTCTGCTATGATCCAGCATCGCTGCCAAATCTTCATCACTGAAAAGCTACCGGCTCAACAGCTCGAACAATACGGACAGAAAGCTGTGCTCCAAACACTCTGTGCAGCGGCTGAGGAGCAGATAGTACCTTTATGAATTGCTAATGCCAGTGTTTCTACTGTGATGCTGTCTCTAAATGTTTCTACATTATACATACATTTGATTTACATCACATTATTATATAATTCATCGTTACATAACTACTTATATAATGGATTCCATTTACATTCATCAGCACATTTACAAATTTGGTTCAGTGCATTCATGTCATTTCCAAAGATTCTGTTTGACCATGACTGTAGAGTCCTGGTGAAGGTCAGTTCACCCACAGCTTTCAACTCACAGAAACAAGAAGCTGAGGAACATGGACCTGCATTATTGTTAGCTAATGGTTCTCCTTTGAGTTTCGGTTTATCTCGGTGGTTCTTTGACCGGCTCTTAGAGAAGTTCTCTTTTGAGTCTCGGTTCCTCTCAGTGGTTCTTTTACATGCTCTTAGAGAAGTTCCTTTCAGTGGTTCCTCCTAACGCTTTTAGAGAGGATCTATGAGTCTTGTTTTTTTTTCCTTATGTCCAGTGATTCATCATCGTGTTCTTCATTTCTGAACCACATAATGGTTCTTTGAGTCTCAGGTCCTCTCTGTGTTTTTTTCACATGCTCTTAGAGAAGTTCTCTTTTGAGTCTTGGTTTCTCTCAGTGGTTCTTTCACATGCTCTTAGAGAAGTTCTCCTTTGAGTCTTGGTTCCTCTCAGTTGTTTTCCCTCACACCCTTAGAGAAGTTTATTGATTCTCCATCATGTTCTCTATTACTGAACCTTATGAAGGTTCTTCTTTAAGTTTCAGTTCCTTTCAGTGGTTCTTCCACATGCTCTTAGAGAGGTTCTATGAGTCTTGGTTCCTCTCAGTGTTTTTTCCTTACACCCTTAGAGATGTCCAGTGATTCTTTATTTTGTTCTACTCTTGAACCATATAAAGGTTCTTTG
Organism: Salminus brasiliensis; assembly: GCF_030463535.1. Classification (NCBI taxonomy): domain Eukaryota; kingdom Metazoa; phylum Chordata; class Actinopteri; order Characiformes; family Bryconidae; genus Salminus; species Salminus brasiliensis. Next base: position 6,862,522 of record NC_132879.1, read on the forward strand.
AGTCTCGGTTCCTCTAAGTGGTTCTTTCACATTCCCTTAGAGAAGTTCTCTTAGAGACGTTCTCCTTCGAGTCTCGGTACCTCTCAGTGGCTTTTCCTCACACCTTTAGAGAAGTTCAGTAACTCTTCATGAGGCACTTCATTTCTGAACCTTATGAAGGTTCTTCTTTGAGTCTTGGTTTCTTTCAGTGGTTCTTCCTCATGCTTATAGAAAGGTTCTATGAGTCTTGGTTCTGTCTATGAGTCTATGAGTTTCAGTGTTTTTTCCTGATGCTGGGAGGTTCTTCCTTGAGTCTTGGTTCTTTATTGTGGTTTTTCTTCATAGACTTACAGAACTTTTTGTTTGAGTCTTGGTTCCTCTCATCCTCTCAAACCTCATTTCAGTGGTTTATCCTGATGCATTTAGGATTTTTTTCCCCAGACCCTTAGTGAAGTTCTCCTTTGAGCCTTAATTCCTCTCGGTGGTTCTTCCACCTGTTTATAGGCAGTGTTTTTTTCTTATGCACTGAAGGAGGTTCTCCGTTGAGCCTTGGTTCCTCTCAGTTGTTTCTTCCTCATGCTGTTAAGAGTTTTCCTTGACGCAGGAATTAAGGCACATTTCTGAACAAGCTGAAGAAGGTACAGCATCTGTTGTACAAAGGGACACAGAAATGATTGCTGTCCCCCAAAGACATTAGCTCCATTTCCATGTGCTGTATTCTTTACAATCACAATTTACAATTCTGAATGGACCAATAGAAATGCTCCAAAATGACCTGGAACAACATCTTTTCACATCCATTGTAAAAGATTGTTAAAGACAAGGTTCTCACAGTGACTAAATGCTGTAGAATTGAATCAGAGTGAACTGAACTCATAGTCAGGGTTATAATGCCCTCTGCTGGACAAAGCAGATAATGGCATGGGTACAGAATTGTGGTGTATTACTCAGCTCTGTGTACAAATGATTAGTCATTTGATGAATATAACAGGGTTGTAGTCTGGCTGAGTGTCCTGATGAAGCATTCAAACCAGAAGCACTCTGGTTCCATTTCAACAGGAAACAACAGCCAGTCCAGATCAGTTCAGTGCCCCTCCTAAATTTGAGGTCTCACTTCCTGCCAGCAATAACAACATAAAGCTGTAATTTAAAATGAATTATTTCTCTCTTGCAGCTTTTTTTGAAATGAGCAGATCATTTTGGGTGGAAAGTTCAGATTCTAAAAATGTAGAAAACAACAGATCCTGAAGGTGATGTTTTTCAGGCGGCAGTGTCAGGTACCTGCTTTGTAATGAACTGCAATTAAATATAATTAAGTTATTACACATGCATTTCCAGAAAGGAATAAAAATACCTCATCTGACAACTTCAGATGTGTTCGTTTTACTGTTACATTGAAGGCATTTAGCAGAAGCTCTGCTCCAGAGCGAGGCTAGGACCCAAATGATTCCTCTAAGCTTAGATACTACTAAATACAAAAGCCAGTATGGAGGCCAGCATACTCAACACTACACTTTGCCCAAGGACTTTTGGAAGATGTGGGTCTTCAGTCTATGTTTGAAGACAGCGAGCGACTCTGCTGTTCAGACACAGATAGAAAGTTTGTTTCACCACTTTGGTGCAGGACAGAAAAAGCCTGGACGCTTGTCTTCCGTGGATTTTGAGGGATGGCGGGTCGAGTCGAGCTGTACTTGAAGCTGGAAGGGCTCTTGGTGCGGATCGGCTTTTGATCTTTGCCACCAAGTACGGAGGGGCTGGTCCAGTCTTGGCTTTGTAGGCCAGAGTCAGGGTTCTGAATCTGATACTGGCAGCAGCTACAGGAAGCCAGTGTAGAGAGGACGCAGCAGTGGAGAGACATGGCTGAATTTAGGAGCGTTGAAGACGACCCGTGCCGCTGCATTCTGGATAAGTTGCAGGGGCCTGATGGTGCGCAGAGGGAGACCAGCCAGAAGAGAGCTGCAGTAGTCAAGTCCTGAAGTGACGAGAGACTGAACGAGCACCTGGGCGACTCTCTAGAGAGGAAGGGTCGAATTCTCTGGATGTTGTACAGGAGAAATCTGCATGACTGAGTTTGCAACAGTTGAGAACAATAACTGGTCATCCATGGCTTAACCATGGCTTAGTGCTTCTGTGGATGGGAGTGACCAGTGACCAGTTAAATTCAGAAGCTCATCAACAGTCTTTAGGAAAGAACTTTGTTCAGTCTCTTGTCATTTCAAGACTTGACCACTGCATCTCCCTTCAGGCCGGTCTTTCTATGCACACTATCAAGCCCCTGCAGTTGACCCAGAATGTGGCAACATGGGTTATCTTCACCCATGTTCAACTCCTTTGCTGCGGCCTCTTCACAGCCAACAATGGCCCAGCACCTTCGTACTTGATGGCTAAGGTCAAAAGCCGATCTGCACCCAGAGCCCTTCCAGCTTTAAGTAGGGCTCGACTTGACCCACGAAAGACAAGCATCCAGGCTTTGTTTCCGTCCTGCACCGAAGTGGTGGAATGAGCTTCCCTTGAAGACCCACCCTTTCCAAGAGTACTTGTGTATTGTGGTCTCCATATTGACTTCCGTGTCTAGTAGCATCTAAGCTTAGAAGGATCTTCTGGATTCTAGCCTTTATAAACTAGCTAAGGGTATTTTCTGAGTCAACAGATGAGCACTTTTGTAAGTCGCTCTGGATAAGAGCGTCTGCTTACCGCCCTATCTAAAAACAACAGTTCACCTCAGCAATTACCTACAAACACTTACAATCATTGTCGACCATTAACTGCAACCAAATGGGATTCGTTTTATTGGAAGCGTTGATTGTAAATACAAAATAAAATACATCATTATTTATCATATTTCTATTGTTCAGCCACCAACCATAAAGAGCTTTGGATAAGCAGACATGCAGAGACACACAACCACTCGGTCCCTCATTTTAGTACTTTAACCCATCACTGTAAGCCCAAACAGAGCTGAAGACAGTGTCCAAGCACTGAACACTTTCACTCTTCAGTTCAAAGGGTCGCAGATTAACCCTGTGGACGTTTTCCAGCTGGAGCAGATGAACCTGCCTTGTAATATAATACAATATGCAGTCTGTGATAAACATCTCTCTTTCTTTTAGCTTCTCTCCTTTAGCTTCTTTAGCCCAGGCGTAAGCTTTATCTGAGGCACGCTTGCTTGGCTTGGATTAAGGTCCTTATCATAGCGTCCCACAGTAGTCCTTTAGAGATCCGTGTAGAGTTCCTTTATGGGAGCTGGGCGTGATAAAGCAAGCTAGACAATACTTTGGACCACCTAGAGCTGCTTGGAGCAGAAAGCTTTGTCCCTGCAGGGTTAAAAAAGAAGCCTGATATAGTTTTCCTTATGACAGCGTTTATACACGCATGGGACAATCCAGAGTATTTCCATTAGTTCTAGGATCTCTTGATCTTTGCTCAACCAGTTTGAGGTCCAAGAACTCCAGAAAAAGAAGCAATGGAAAATGGAAAGATTAACCTGAATTCAGTTTGATAGCCTGCATACGCTAATACTGTTAGCAGACCTGTACTGGATGCCCTCCCTCATTGTGTGAAGGAAAAGTTTGTCAATTTTTCCAATGGACACCGTTTTCAACCTTAGTTCCAAATGTAGTTGGTCAGTCAAGTCACGTTCAGTGTCTGAAGCCCCCTACTATAATTTAGCACTGGAGCTCCGAGGCTAATGGAGCTAATAAGCAAGGCATCTAATGGATAATGGATAAAGGCATTCCACAGGTTCTTTAGTGAACAACTGAATGCTTATATGGTTCTTCTCACTGATGGAAAAAATTATGGTAGATGGTTCCATAAAGAATATTTCAAAAAAGGTTCTAGATAGCACCTGAGTGCAGAGAATGACTATTATGATTATAGATGGTGTAGTAATTGCGTAGTAATTACTAAAACCAGCTAGTTTATGAGTATGTACTATAGATGGTGCAGTGGTGGCTCAGCGGTTAGAGCGCCGGGTTATTGATAACAGGGTTGTGGGTTCGATTCCCGGGCTCGGCAAGCTGCCATTGTTGGGCCCTTGAGCAAGGCCCTTTACCCTCTCTGCTCCCCGGGCGCTGGAGTTGGCTGCCCACCACTCTGGGGGTGTGTGTACTCACTGCCCCTAGTTCACTAGTGTGTGTGTGTGAGTGTGTATTCACTACCACAGATGGGTTAAATGCAGAGGACACATTTTGCTGTACATAATGCAGTGCTGGAAAGGGAGGAGCTACTCACGCCTGGAACAATTATTAGAAAAAAATTAGTAGAGCGCCGGTGGCGTCGGGAAAACTTACAGTGACGTATGTTGGCATAGCAACGCCTCATCACTTCCTGTTTGTAGAAAACGGCTTAGTATGTTAACCCCTTAACACTTCAAGGCTTATGACACTACGGTGCATCACTCAGTAACTACAGGGACTTCTGTACAAACTGCTGGGGCTGTTCTTTGCTAGTAGAAGTTTGTATTAATACTTTCGGCCCACCGCCGGCCCATTGGCTGTATGACGGGTTAGTATTTTGGTGTACTAACCTACCATACCCACACTACTGAGATTAGCCTATAGTCTATAGTCTTGATTAGATAGCATTTCCTACCAATTAGAACCCATTTATTAATGCGCCATCTCTAATCAACATTATCAGACATATGTCATATGTCTTTCTTTTAAGAGTGTGGACTTGTTAAAAGCCAATTTTGTGAAATCTTGCATAATTCTCTGCATAATTAAACAGTGAACACAGACGGTCAGAGCCGATCTGATGTGAAGTGATCTGTTCTGGAACCCTTTATAAAAGCTCCTTCACAGAAAGCGATTACATCCAATGCTTATAATGACACTGCCTGGGTTTTGAGAAGACCTTGGTCTAAAACATGTTCTTAAACTCTGTTCATGATGGAGGAATACAGGCAAAGACACCTTTACTAGTTAGCTACATTAGCCTCGTAGCTCCAGTGTAAAAGTAAAGAAGCCAAACCTCAGACACTAACCATGCCTCAGCTAACGGAATACATCTAAGGTTAAAGGAGAAACGGTGTAAATTAGATTTTGGCCAAACTGTTGCTTTAATCTGATGCTTGCTGCTCAGTACACGGAGGTGTGGCTGTAAAGTGCAGGAGGTACGAGATCCGGTAGGACCGGACATCATTCAGTCTGGATCTTCAGCTCTGGGCTGGAGCTCAGTGAGTTCTGGTCCAGGTCCTGCAGGGCGCTAAAGCGCTCCACCACACAGTGCGCAGTCAGGCGGGCCTCAGGGTCCTGATCCCAGCAGTCCACTATTGTAGCACACACTGCATTAACACCCTGAGAGAGAGAGAGAGAGAGAGAGAGAGAGAGAGAGAGAGAGAGAGAGAGAGAGAGAGAGAAGGACAGAGTTACTATCAGGAAAGTATTTATTTATTTGCTCAGAAAAACACTAATATTAGAATAAACACAAATAAACAGACCTTTTGATTATTGTGAGTGTGTTAGCTTAACCATTCCCAGTGCTCTCCTGGAGGAAGGCAAGCATTCCCAGTTCCTACCCAACACCTAGTTTTATCTAATCAAACTGTATTTCTCTAACCAGCATCAGAACATTCTGACCACTGGCCACTGACTGACTAATGTTATATATATGGAGTTTTACAGGTAGACACTCTCACTGACCACTGACTTTATGTTTATTTGGGTTTATTCTAATGTTATATAGAGTTTTACAGGTAGACACACTCACTGACCACTGACTTTATGTTTATTTGGGTTTATTCTAATGTTATATAGAGTTAATTACAGGTAGACACTCTCACTGACCACTGACTTTATGTTTATTTGGGTTTATTCTAATGTTATATAGAGTTTTACAGGTAGACACACTCACTGACCACTGACTTTATGTTTATTTGGGTTTATTCTAATGTTATATAGAGTTAATTACAGGTAGACACTCTCACTGACCACTGACTTTATGTTTATTTGGGTTTATTCTAATGCTATATAGAGTTAATTACAGGTAGACACTCTCACTGACCACTGACTTTATGTTTATTTGGGTTTATTCTAATGTTATATAGAGTTAATTACAGGTAGACACTCTCACTGACCACTGACTTTATGTTTATTTGGGTTTATTCTAATGTTATATAGAGTTTTACAGGTAGACACTCTCACTGACCACTGACTTTATGTTTATTTGGGTTTATTCTAATGTTATATAGAGTTTTACAGGTAGACACACTCACTGACCACTGACTTTATGTTTATTTGGGTTTATTCTAATGCTATATAGAGTTAATTACAGGTAGACACTCTCACTGACCACTGACTTTATGTTTATTTGGGTTTATTCTAATGTTATATAGAGTTAATTACAGGTAGACACTCTCACTGACCACTGACTTTATGTTTATTTGGGTTTATTCTAATGTTATATAGAGTTAATTACAGGTAGACACTCTCACTGACCACTGGCTTTATGTTTATGTATTCAAACTGACTGACTTGATTTCACTTGCTGTAATACATTTTTTTGCAGCTCAGGAGTGGGTTCACCCCAACCACATATTGTCTTATTGTAAAGTCCAGTGGGAGTGTGTGTGTGTATGTGTGTGTGTATATGTGTGTGTGTGTGTGTGTGTGTGTGTGTGTGTGTGTGTATTTACCGGGTGTTTGCACCAGCTGCTGGGTATCTCTGGTCGTTCTCTGTCTCTGATCACACTGTCCTTCATACTCTCCACACACGGGTGATCCCTCAGCTTCCCAAATGGAAGTTCATACTCCTTAACCTCTGTATGTATACACACACACACAGAAAGAGAGAGAGAGAGGTCACATTATTAGTTAACATCAGAAAAGTTAAATCATGTATTATCATAAATCGTGCATTAAACCATCACATGAATACAGTCATATGTCATTTTTCCTTCAATAGTAAACTACAGCCAGTAGAACTGACAAGCAGTGAATGGTGGAGTAAGGCGGTGTATGTTGGGGAATGGTGGTGTTTGGTGGAGAATGGTGGTGTTTGGTGAAAAATGGTGGTGTTGGGTAATGGTGGTGTTTGGCAGAGAATGGTGGTGTTTGGTAGAGAATGGTGGTGTTTGAGAATGATAGTGTTTGTTGGAGAGTGGTGGTGTTGAGCAATGGTTGTGCTGGGGAATGGTGGTGTTGGGGAATGGTGGTGTTTGGTGGAGAATGGTGGTGTTTGGTGGAGAATGATGGCAGACTGACAGTGCAATCACAAGCTTGTTGCACCTTAAATCTCATCTAAGACGTACGGTAATGGTGTTTGACCGGTGCCAGTTCAGAGTAATAAATCATGATACTTCATGAAAGAGGAATAGAAAGTGAAATGCTGATGAGTGAATTACTGAGAACTACAATTCCAACAGCAAACGAAAGTGACCCTGAAAAGTCAGGGGAATCTGAGCACACAAACATATGCAGGAAATGCAGTTGCACTGGCAGGAAGTAGAACCACGTAGTGGTAAGTTTCAGAAGCAACAGGCTTCCTTTTTTGCCGTTTCCTCCTGCAGTCAGAAGGGGCGATGGACGATTTCTCGAACCACACATCGATTTCAGCACAAACAAAACAGAAAGTGTCTTACACCATGTTGCTAGCTTACAAAAGCACTTACCACACAGTCTTAGAAAGTTCCCCACCAGAAGTACCCCAGCAGATTTAGAACACAGATCATACCCTATTTTGACAAAAGTATTGGGACACCTGCTTATTCGTTTTTTCTGAAATCAAGAGTATTAAAAAGAGCTTAACCTGCTTCTGTTGGAGTAACTGTTCAGGGAAGCAGGTTTTCTACTAGATTCTCTACAGCATTGCTGTGAGAATTTGATTTGATTGCATTCAGTGACGAGAGCATTAGTGAGGTCAGGATGTTGGATGATCACCACCCCGCCTCATCATCCAACTCCCTGACTAGTTTTGGATAGACCACCATCCATCATTCCAGAGAACACAGTTTATACCTTTATACCCCTCTAGCTTTTTTAAAGATTTCGCTGCATTATTTGACCCAGATGGGACTTGAACCCAATATCCTCAGCTCCGAAGGCTGATGCCTTATCCATTAGGCCACTGGGCCTAAAATTTCCCTATTCACTTTTTGTTCCCCCAGGGGGCACTTAGATTTGAACTGGGGACCTCTTGATCTGCAGTCAAATGCACTACCACCGAGCTATAACCCCACAGCCTACGCCTGGTATTGGGCATCATGCCAATAGGTTCATCACCTTTATCTGCTCCAGAAAGTAAATTAGAAGGTGTGTCCACAAATATTCGGACATATAGTGTACATGTGAGTGCTGGATTTTTAAGCCCTGGATAAGAAGTCTTCACTCCTTTCCACTGTTTAGTCAACTCATCAAAAGCTGCTATTTAGCTAATTTAGCTAAACTGGATGATAAGGTCATGTGCTGGACTAGAAGAGTATTAAGCCCTAACGTCTAGAGTAAAGCTTTTCTAGAAGAGTAGAGGCTGTTCCTGCAGCTCAACAGGGGGGCAAAATCAATTTTACTACCCTTGATTGGAAGAAACACTGAATGAGCTCCACCATGCTTCCAATGTTAGCTCCTAACCGCCGAAATCAGTGCCTGTGGGTGTGTGTGTGTACATGAGTAAGTAGAGAAGGGCAGATGGTGTAAATAATGCTGTAGTTAGGGAACTGAAACAAAAAATCATCACAATTACTAAACAGTGTGATCAGACACTTTACAGCATCTGCCACACTTCCCCATGATCTCTTCCCTGACTCGGTCACTCTACAAGCTCCTGATTGTGTTCTACTGATGCACAGGTTTCATAGTTCTGGTGGTTCAAGACTAGACCAAAAAAAAAATACTTCAGGTACTCCAATCAGCCATAACATTAGCACCATAACATTAAGTGCCACCACAACAGATCTGACCATTTGAGACATGGACTCCACAGGACTTATGAAGGTGTGGTGCTGTGGTATCTGGCACCAAGACTAACGTTAGCAGCAGATCCTTTAAAAAGACCTTGCATCAATGAGCCTTGTTGTTGGCATGTCACTGGCTGTTTCTCTCGGACCCCTTGTGATAGGTACTGACCACTGCATACCAAAGGGAACACCCCACAAGACCTGCCTGATGTTTTGGCGATGTTCTGACCCAGTCGTCTAGCCATTATAAGTTTGGATCTTCTCAAAGTGTCTGAAATTCTCATGCTTGCCCATTTTCCTGGCTTTTAACACCTTCATCGCACCCCTGACAGACGAAACCACTGTAGATGAAGCTAATCAGCGTTTTTCACTTTGCCTGTGAGTGGTCCATACTCCTAAGAAGGAACTTCTTAAAGATTTTTAAAGGCTTTTTCTTAAAGATATACAGCAGGATCCATGTATTCTATTCTGTGGGGCACAATATCTGATAGTTCCGGATGTAAGCTTTTATTATTTATTTTATTTTGTTGTATTTGGTTTGTATCTTCACAATAATGCTGCATTTAAAAATCTGGCTTCCACAGGGGAATCATTAAGTGTATTTAGGTGTATTTTCACTTGCAAAGTGGCTTGACTGCGAATGTGGAAATGAAAATAGAAATCATGCAGTAATTGGAGTAAATTCCAATGTCGGAAATTCCTATAATTCACCTGAAAACCTAACTGAGAACATAATCTGTGATTCTGGACATATGATGAGATTACTGTCTGTAGCATTCAAGCATTCATTCTACACTGTAGAGACCTAGAGATTGGTATTACAGTGGCTAAGCGGTTTCACTATGTGACATCATTGCTATGTGACATCATCAGTAATCTAGAAATAACTGAATAGGTAGGTGTTCCTAAACTCACAGTAAACACACATTGGGCCTCATTCATGAATCTCAAAATGTTCGTTAGCTGCTCCGCTCTGGAGAGAGCAAGGCCACTGGTGCTCTCTCAGGCTCCGGCTGCTGACGGCAGGAACCACCGAGGTTCAAATCCCAGCTCATGCTGCCGGCCATCAGTAGCAGGAGCCAGAGAGAGCACAATTGGCCTTGCTCTCTCCAGGGGGGTCGGTGGCCACTGTTAACCTATAAAGACAGGCCTACTGTTTCTAATAGGATTCTAGTTTACAAAGAAGGCAAGTCACATTTTTAATATATGAATAAATTAAAATACAGCAAAAAACGCCAACATTGTATTGGGTCAGCCAGCCTGGTAAAAATGGAATAGCTATATTTTGTTCGTAAAATTAATAAATAATTATAGTAATAATTTCAATACTGATTAGTATTAGTAATAATTGGGATTAACATTTTTAGCCATAACCATGCAGCCCTACAGTGAACTACAAAGAACAGTGTCACAGCCGCTTAACACAGAGCTCACTGCCTCCGGCCTGAATTCTGCCCCGTGCCCAGACATGCAGGTTATCTACATACATCATCTCCACCTCCACACAGCAGATCCTAGACTCTGATATGCTTCACCGTGAGGAACGTGGATGTGCGGAGGGCTGTTTGGTGGGATGGGCTGTATAAAAAAGGATGTTACTGCACATTTCTGTGGAAACCAGCCTATTACTCATTCACACGTCTGTATTACTGTAACTGTTATTTTTAAACATGGAGTGAAGATCATCAGCAAAAACGCAGCAGCTTGCTGAAGCTAAAATTTCCATCCATGCTTTATCTGTACGACTGTAAGCGTTAACAGAGCTACAGTGACCCGCTTTCTCATTCATAGAAGAGGATAATTGGCATGTTTGAGTGTTGGCACTTTCCTTCCTTTGCACGATTTCTGATTCGACTCAGACCACCATCCCACAAACAAACAACCCACAGATCAATTTTAGGTCATTTTTAACCCAGTCAGTTAGCTGCAGTGTATTACAACTGGAAACTAATGTAAATAGGGTCTTTTCCTGTTGGCCTGCTTAGCTAGCAGTGTTTACACTGACTGCCGGAGTAAGTTATTAGTCGTAATTGCAATTTATTCGTTGATTTAGAATTAGATGAACAGTGAGGTCATTTTTTCATGTTGTTTTATTCAATTCCCCCCATTCATCATTAGAACGCAGTAGCTAGCACTACATTGCTCGGTTAAGCTAATGCTATTCGGTCAGATTCTGGAGCTGGAGGCTATTAAACACAGCCCCAGGCTAGCGCTATGATTCCTGCGGCTTCTCGCCCTGCCAGAAAGGTAAATCTCTGCATTTCTACACTGGGGTTCAAATCCCAGGTCATGCTGCTGGTCATCAGCAGCAGGAGCCAGAGAGAGCACAATTGGCCTTCCTCTCTCCAGGTGGGTAGGTGGCCACTGTTAACCTATAAAGACAGGCCTACTGTTTCTAATAGGATTCTAGTTTAAAAGAAGGCACGTCAAATTTACCAGCAAAAATAATAATATATGAATAAATTAAAATACAGCAAAAAACACCAACATTGTACTAAAAGTAAACGTAGAGGTGAATATGTATTAGTTAGCATTTTCTTCCGCCAAATTATTGTTCCTTAACAAGCAGGTTGTAGCTACAGTAAAGACCTCCACTCACTCACTGCACAGCCTGCAGGTCCTTCTCCAGCTCCTCACACATTGATTATTTGTTTTTGTTTATTATTGTTTGTTTTTTTTTAATTATGTATCAATCCTTTTAGTTTGATTTTAGGCCGTTCTTGTGTAAGTAATTTCTTGATTTTAACAGTGTTCAGTGGAGTAATACAGTGTTTTTGATAAAACTATGAAATAAAATATGATAACATACGCTGAACATACTGCTGTACAATTATTAATAGAACATTGATGTATTTTATTGCATTTTATATTGACCGTCGTTTCATAAAAGCAAAAAGACATTTGAAACCGTGCGTTACTCCATGAAACCATTGCCGGTTCTCTGGACCAAGGCTCAGAAGATCATGAAGGACCTCAACCATCTGAACAATATACGGTTCTCCGCCACTGGTGTTCCACCTCCCTGCCTTGTGAGGTCGCCATCACCTCAGTATTGACTTGCTCTCACCTGTTTTTTAATTTCTCGTTAGCTCAGGTGTTTTAGGACGCCGCACCTAGACTGAGGTCTCAACATCTTGTTGTTTTCATCAGCATTCGGTTCTGGTTTCTGCGATTTGGATTATTGGATTTGCCCTTGTTTGTCTTTGGTTGCCTGGTTTATTAGTATTAGCCTGCTCAATAAACATCACTGGTTTCCCCCATTCCTGGTACTGAGTGACAAAAACACCCTTCCCCGTGATCAAATCACAGTAATCCACGGCCTATGATTCCTGTCCTTTCAGTAAGAGGGCAAATCTCTGCATTTCTACTGCCCAGAAGCAGTGCTCACCCTTAATGGACTACATCCAGCCAATAGCCACATTAGCCTAGTAACAGAAAAACAGTTTATTGTCAATGTTGGGTTTTTGTAAATAAATACACTGAAGCAGTAGAAATTGAGGAATTGTCGTGAGATATCAGCACAGCTGTGATGAGGCCGTATTTTATAAGGTCATGGCCTCTAGTGGCCTATTGCTTTAATTGAGTAGGTGGTCCTAATATTCTGATATGACTGTGTATATAAGCTCATGAAACACAGAATCTCACGCTCAGCAGCTCCGCAGCTCTCAGATGAAGCAATTATTCACTAAGGAAGTTCAAGATCAATGGGTCTCTTTCATCAACCGCTCTTAGGCAGACGTTTCCTCTGAAAACACACTTCCGCAGTTTTACGAAGATTCTCATGGATTTGTTCAATTTCCAAGAACAATGGGATCCATTTTTATAAGAGCAGAGCTGTGAACGACTGGTTGAAAAACACATCACCAATCTGATGCAGACTTTCAGTTTCCCAAGAGTTCATTTTAGAACATTCTTGGGAGGATATCAATGAATCCGGCCCAAACGTTTTATAAACACTGGCGCAGGCAGGCAGGCAGGCACGCTGAGGTCAGTCTCATTCCTCAAAATAAAAGTGCTACAAGGAGGTATTTTTTTGCCTCCATAACGACCATCCCTGGTTTGAAATGGACTCGGCCCATTCTGTCCGCTCCATAGGTTTCTCTGCATACTCTTCTAGCCTCCTTTCACCCTGTTCTTCAGTGATCAGGACCCCTCAGGACTGACCAGGTAGGTGTTATTTGGGAGGTGGGTCATTCTCAACACTGCAGTGACACTGACATGGTTTGGTACCGCAGGAAAAAAAAAAAACCTTTGTGTCACTTTGAGGTCTAGACCTTGGTCTCCATCTTTCCCTCTTGCTGAGAGTGGCCATTTGCGATGAGTAGAGGTTGGTGAGGGTGCGTTAAGGCTTTAAAGGCCCAGCACCTCAAATCCTCGTCCTCAAATGACTTCAGCTGCATATGGGTTAACAGCCGTGACTAAATACTTACTACAGTAGATCAACCCTTCCTCTCTAGAGAGTCGCCCAGGTGCTCGTTCAGTCTCTCGTCACTTCAAGACTTGACTACTGCAGCTCTCTTCTGGCTGGTCTTCCTCTACGCACCATCAGGTCCCTGCAACTTATCCAGAATGCAGCAGCACGGGTCGTCTTCAACGCTCCTAAATTCAGCCATGTCTCTCCACTGCTGCGTTCTCTCTTCACTGGCTTCCTCGTGCTGCTTCCCGCATCAGATTCAGAACCCTGACGCTGGTCTACAAAGCCAAGACTGGACCAGCCCCTCCATACTTGATGGCAATGATCAAAAAAAGCCGATCTGCACCAAGAGCCCTTCCAGCTTCAAGTACGGCTCGGCTCGACCCGCCATTCCTCAAAATCCACAGAAGACAAGCGTCCAGGCTTTTTTCTGTCCTGCACCGAAGTATTGGAACGAGCTTCCCCTGGGTGTCCGAACGGCAGAGTCCAACGCTCGCTGTCTTCAAACCCAGACTGAAGACCCTCCTCTTCTGAGAGTACTTGGGCGAATAGCAGAGTGGTCTCCTTACTGACTTGTGTTTAGTAGAGTCTAAAGCTTAGAGGATCTTTGAATTATTAGTTTATTTAAACTAGCTGAGGTTTTTCTTGGGTAAATAGCAAAGCACTATGGCAAGTCTCTCTGGAGAAGAGCATCTGCTAAATATAAATGTAAATACAAGATAGTTACTGAATGATGGGTCTTATTACAACTACTAACAAGCCCAGTGCTGGAGGGGTTACACACAGGGCTGAAACAGGGCCTGTGGTGTCTAGACTGATGGACAACATCTGGAGTAAATGAGGGAAACTTGTAAGTCCGTTTCTTTTCTCTACATTAATTATCATGGATTTAGCCTGAATTTCCAGGCAATCAATCAAAGAGGGTAAATTATGAGAAATGACACACACACACACACAGACAGTCAGACAGACTGAAACTGTTTCTGATTAGTGTGTGTTTGTGCCAGTACACACATCTGTACACTGTTAGGATATGAAATGAGGAAATGAGGAAATGAGGAAACACACAGGAAACTGCATGTTTGCATAAATCAGTCTGATAAGAGGTTTAACAGCAGAGCTGATGCTGATGTGTTTCATGAAGCTGCTCAGAGACGACTGAGGTACACAAACAAACAAACAAACAAACAAACAAAGTCTACAAAACACAGATTAATCTGTAATGATATATTTCATACAGTTCACCACGACAGACCTCTCACCAAGACTGTGTGTGTGTGTGTGTGTGTGTGTGTGTGTGTGTGTGTGTGTGTGTTTTTCCACGGTTTAGTGAGTGTTCTGCTGACACATGGTTGGAGGCGGTGAGTCGTGTTTTTTTGACTGCATTAACTCACTAAGATTACCCACTCTCCCAATCAGTCTCTCTCTCTCTCTCTCTCTCTCTCTCTCTCTCTCTCTCTCTCTCTCTCTCTCTCTCTATCAGTCTCTCTCTCTCCCTCTCTCTCTCTCTATCAGTCTCTCTCTCTCTCTCTCTCTGTCAGTCTCTCTCTCTCTCTCTTTCTCTATCAGTCTCTCTCTCTCTCTCTCTCTATCACTCTCTCTCTCTCTCTTTCTCTCTATCAGTTTCTCTCTCTATCACTCTCTATCCCTCTTTCTCTCTATCAGTCTCTCTCTCTCTCTATCACTCTCTCTCTCTCTCTCTCTCTCTCTCTCTCCATCAGTCTCTCTCTCTCTCCATCAGTCTCTCTCTCTCTCTCTCTCTCTCTCTCGCGCTCTCTCTATCAGTCTCTCTCTCTCTCTCGCTCTCTCTATCAGTCTCTCTCTCTCTCTCTCTCTCTCTCTCTTTCTCTCTCTCTCTCGCAGTCTCTTGCTTCATCTTTCTATTTCTTTCTCTTTCACTATCTCTCTATCACTCTCTCAGATCCACCCCCCCCCCAACCCCACAGAATCAACGTTGGAATGATGTAAATGGCCGATGTTGAGTCTACACTTTGTTATGGTTGTAAATGAAAGCTGAAAAGACGTCAAACTGACTCCCACCCAAAAAAAAAAAAAACCCAGAAAAGCACAGAGTACACTGTTTAGAAAGGGTTCTGCGCAGCACTGAAAAAATGGTTCTTCAACTATGTGCTATATAGAACCTGCAAAACCTTTTTTCCCCACCAAGCAAAGAACCAAATAAAACCTTTAGAACAACACCAAGCAGGACAGACGGGCTCTCCAGAATGTGGTGCATTCAGCTGAGCGCATCATTCGGACTGAACTTCCTGACCTGTAGGCCATCTACCACATCTACCACTGGACCAAGACTATGAAGATCGTGAAGGACCTCAACCATCTGAACAATTGATGGTTCTCTCTGTTGTGGCCAAGGCCCTGCTTTCACTCCCTGAAGGCGAACACAGAGAGGATGAGGAGGAGCTTCTTCCCACGAGCCATTCAGATAACAAAGATTACCACACACACACACACACACACACACACACACACACACATCACACTATGCATAGGACCTTTACTGTACATATATTGTGCACAGCTTCTCTGACTGATGTTCAGACTGTTTACGGGACACAGTCCGCATAACGGGGTTTCCGGAATCGTTCACTACCTGAAATTCTGAGCTTTAACAGCGCTCTATATAGTGACCGGGAAAATTTTGCATGTAGTGGACAAT
Source organism: Salminus brasiliensis (assembly GCF_030463535.1). Lineage (NCBI taxonomy): Eukaryota > Metazoa > Chordata > Actinopteri > Characiformes > Bryconidae > Salminus > Salminus brasiliensis. The sequence continues at coordinate 6,878,485 of NC_132879.1, forward strand.
GAAAAGGGCACAGAAGGCTAGCACACAAACCCTCCTGAGGGACCCCTGGGCTGGTTTTATGCGTAGTTATTTACAGTAAACCTTGCTTCTGACTGTGAACTCGCAGTTGTGGAGGGGAGGCAGGTGTTAGGGGTCCTATAAAATCTTTAGGAGAGGTCGTCAACCAGCGGAGTCCCTGAGACACCTCATCTACAATCACCCAGTAAATAACAAACACAGAGCTTTAACTCACGCTCTCTCTCTCTGTCTGTCTCTCCACACATGACCACTTTCTGAACACGCTACAGTAATGTTGGGAAGTTTCTAAAGGTGAGCTTTCTGAAGTGAAACTGAACTTTATACATTTAAACATTCATTATTATTTAGCTCTGTTTTTTACCAAAAAAAAAAGATACACACATGTGGACACAATTGTTGGTATCGCTCAGTTAAGAAAAGAAAAAACCCACAATGGTCACAGAAATAATAGGAATAATAAGAACTGTATGAAAGTGAACAAATGAAAATCTGACATTGATTTTGAACCATGCTTTAACAGTAAACTCATTAAACAGGCCTGTATGCTATATGCTCCTTTTGTTAAGTATGTGTATTAGAAGTAAAGTAAGCCACTGTTAATGGGCCAGGCCTAATGTTTCTTTACTGTCTAATAGGATTCTAGTTTAAAATTAAGGCAGTTTAATTTTACTGAGGAGAATAATAATAATAATAATAATAATAATAATATATAAAACAACAATATATAAATAAGAGATTCTGTTATAGATCATTAATATATATATATATATATATATATATATATATATATATATATATATATATATATATATATATATCAATACCTTTATACCTATATTATATCTTATTATATTGTTTCTTGTGAGCGGGCAGCTGACAAAGCATTTACCTGCTGGTTGTACCGTGTATGACTATGTATGTGACCAATAAACTTTGTGACCATGAAAACCTTCCGCCTTCCACTTTTCAACATAGCGCAAATCTAGCAGCTGTGCATTTCTGCTGTAGGTCTGCTCAAAAGATCTCTGTAAAGCTGCTTTCCAACAACGTCTGTTGTGAAGAACGCTGTGTTGATATTTACAATTTTTACATTTTAACTGAATTAAAAGATGACCTGAGTATATTTTCCCCTACAGTCAAGAGGTCGTGAGGTTAAGCCCCAGTGAAGCGGTCAAGATGTGTGGTGTTGTTCAGCCCTAAGTTTCAACTATAACAGCCAAGTCGCAAGTTTCCTCTGTCTCTCTCTCTCTCTCTCTCTCTCTCTCTCTCTCTCTCTCTCTCTTTCAATAAGTCATGTGTGTCTGAACCCTGAGGCCTCTTGGTCTGTGCAGGAGACATCCTGACATCCCTTACCCCCCCCCCCCACACACACACACACACATACTGTCTGAGAATGCACTGGCTGGTTGGATCACATGTTGTGTTATGATGTGTGTACTGTTGAATACAGCATGGTCACACGGCACTGAGACAATTGAACAGGGACAACACACCCTGCACACAACCCCCCGCCCCCCCCCCCCCCACACACACACACACACACACGCTAATACACAAACACAAACCCACTGATATGGTTGCTGTCATAAGCAATCGCTGTGTCTTCAACTGTAAGTCACTCTTAATCTGTTAACATAATAAAGTTAATAGAGGGGAACCTCCAGGTCCTTCTAGATGCCTGAGCATTTCTTAGAACTGTCAATCACTTCAGTTCATTTAAGAGTAATAAGTCACATGTGCCGAATTCAGACCACTGTATTACTGGTACTATTACTAGAAGTAGTAGTGCTAATGTACTGTGAAGATTAAGATCTGTCCAGCAAACCCATTAAAAAAAACAATGTGAAGAAACCAGAGTAACTGTGCCAGACAGAAAGACCCTTATGGGCCACTGTAGGATTTTGTCCCTTTCTATTCTTGCATGTCCTTCACTCAGACAAACAGGAAGTGAGGAAAATTACTTCCAGCAGGAGCCAGGCTTTGTTTAGAAACCACAGTTCGGACAGTAATTCCAGAGCTGGACACCTCTCTGACGGATAAAAGCCACAGACTTTCCCACAGACCTTTCCCAGAACATCCCTGATTTTCTCACAAACCTTCAGCCAAAAGTTTCAGAGTTACACAAATATACAAACCATCTGCTGATAAACACAGACGTTTACATGACATACATAACATAACATTAATCTACAGAATTAAGTTTTAATTACATTAATATCCAGAATTAAGCTCTAATATCATTAATATCCAGTATGAAGCTCTAATATCATTAATATAAAGAATGAAGCTCTAATAACATTAATATCCAGTATGAAGCTCTAATAGCATTAATATCCAGAATGAAGCTCTAATATCATTAATATTCAGAATGAAGCTCTAATAACATTAATATCCAGTATGAAGCTCTAATATCATTAATATCCAGTATGAAGATCTAATATCATTAATATCCAGTATGAAGATCTAATATCATTAATATTCAGAATGAAGCTCTAATAACATTAATATCCAGTATGAAGCTCTAATATCATTAATATCCAGTATGAAGCTCTAATATCATTAATATCCAGTATGAAGATCTAATAGCATTAATATTCAGAATGAAGCTCTAATAACATTAATATCCAGTATGAAGCTCTAATATCATTAATATCCAATATGAAGCTCTATATAACATTAATATCCAGAATGAAGCTCTAATAACATTAATATCCAGAATGAAGCTCTAATAACATTAATATCCAGTGTGAAGCTCTAATAGCATTAATATCCAGAATGAAGCTCTAATAACATTAATATCCAGTATGAAGTTCTAATATCATTAATATCCAGTATGAAGTTCTAATATCATTAATATCCAGCATAAGCTCTAATAACATTAATATCCAGAATGAAGCTCTAATAACATAATATCCAGTATGAAGCTCTAATAACATAATATCCAGCATGAAGCTCTAATAACATTAATATCCAGCATAAGCTCTAATAGCATTAATATCCAGAATGAAGCTCTAATAACATTAATATCCAGTATGAAGCTCTAATATCATTAATATCCAGTATGAAGCTCTAATATCATTAATATCCAGTATGAAGATCTAATAGCATTAATATTCAGAATGAAGCTCTAATAACATTAATATCCAGTATGAAGCTCTAATATCATTAATATCCAATATGAAGTTCTAATATCATTAATATCCAGCATAAGCTCTAATAACATTAATATCCAGAATGAAGCTCTAATAACATAATATCCAGTATGAAGCTCTAATAACATAATATCCAGCATGAAGCTCTAATAACATTAATATCCAGCATAAGCTCTAATAGCATTAATATCCAGCATAAGCTCTAATAACATTAATATCCAGAATGAAGCTCTAATAACATTAATATCCAGTATGAAGTTCTAATATCATTAATATCCAGAATGAAGCTCTAATAACATAATATCCAGCATGAAGCTGTAATAACATTAATATCCAGTATGAAGCTGTAATAACATTAATATCCAGAATGAAGCTCTAATAACATAATATCCAGCATGAAGCTGTAATAACATTAATATCCAGTATGAAGCTCTTATAACATTAATATCCAGCATAAGCTCTAATAACATTAATATCCAGTATGAAGCTCTAATAGCATTAATATTCAGAATGAAGCTCTAATAATATTAATATCCAGTATGAAGCTCTAATAGCATTAATATCCAGCATGAAGCTCTAATAGCATTAATATTCAGAATGAAGCTCTAATATCATTAATATCCAGAATGAAGCTCTAATAACATAATATCCAGCATGAAGCTGTAATAGCATTAATATTCAGAATGAAGCGCTAATATCATTAATATCCAGTATGAAGCTCTAACAACATTAATATCCAGCATAAGCTCTAATAACATCAATATCCAGCATAAGCTGTAATAACATTAATATTCAGTATGAAGCTCTAATAATATTAATATCCAGCATAAGCTCTAATACCATTAATATCCAGCATAAGCTCTAATACCATTAATATCCAGCATAAGCTGTAATAACATTAATATTCAGTATGAAGCTCAAATAACATAATATCCAGCATGAAGCTCTAATAACATTAATATCCAGTATGAAGCTCTAACAACATTAATATCCAGCATAAGCTCTAATAACATCAATATCCAGCATAAGCTGTAATAACATTAATATTCAGTATGAAGCTCTAATAATATTAATATCCAGCATAAGCTCTAATACCATTAATATCCAGCATAAGCTCTAATAACATCAATATCCAGTATGAAGCTCTAATACCATTAATATCCAGCATAAGCTCTAATACCATTAATATCCAGCATAAGCTCTAATAACATCAATATCCAGTATGAAGCTCTAATACCATTAATATCCAGCATAAGCTCTAATATCATTAATATCCAGCATAAGCTGTAATAACATCAATATCCAGTATGAAGCTCTAATAACATCAATATCCAGTATGAGCTCTAATACCATTAATATCCAGCATAAGCTCTAATAACATTAATATCCAGAATGAAGCTCTAATAACATTAATATCCAGTATGAAGCTCTAATATCCTTAATATTCAGAATTAAGCTCTAATAACATTAATATCCAGAATGAAGCTCTAATAATAATCCAGTGACTGTGTGAACGGTGGTAAAATCTGGTCATTTCCTGTATTTATCCTGTATTTTTCTGGATTTTCCAAAACAAACAACTGAAAGTGATAAATAAGGAAGTGCAGCTCTAACAGAAGATAAAGGCACAGTTCAGTCATACCTGCTAACATAGCTAATATTAGATGGATGGGCCAGTGAGTGGAAACACAAGGTAGGGGTTTCTAATAAAGTGGCCAGTGAGTAGAAACACAAGGTAAGGGTTCCTAATAAAGTTTCTAAAGTTTCTCGATCGGCATGCGGTACCTCCAATGGCAATGCATCTGGACGTGAGCTCCCACAGCACCAGAGCCATAGCGTACACATCTGTCTGCTTGAAGGACTCAGTGTTCTCCAGGTTGATTCTGGACTCCAGCACTTCTGGGGCCATGTACCGGGCTGTTCCCACCTGTGCCGAGCATATACAACAGAATGGCCGAGTACCGTCAGTTTCAGGGTTAATGAAGGTGTGTGTGGATGACGGACACGTGATAAACACGTTCATGTTGTTTCTGAATGTTTTGCCCCTTACCTGTCCACTGTTGGCGAGCTCATCGACAGAGAGTGAGCTGTCCAATTTAAGGCTGAGACCGAAGTCACAGAGGCAGCAGGTCAGGTCGTCTTTCACCAGAACGTTGGCGCTCTTCAGGTCCCGGTGGGCGATGGCCACTTTAGGCCGTCCACAGGGCGTCTGCTCACTGTGCAGGTGGGCAACACCTCGGGCAAGGGAACAACCCAACCTGGAAGCACAAGGTAGGTGTTTCTAATAAAGTGGCCAGTGGGTGGAGGCACAAGGTAGGAGTTTCTAATAAAGTGGCCAGCGAGTGGAAGCACAAGGCTGGGGTTTCTAATAAAGTGGCCAGCGAGTGGAAGCACAAGGCTGGGGTTTCTAATAAAGTGGCCAGTGGGTGGAAGTACAAGGTAGGAGTTTCTAATAAAGTGGCCAGTGGGTGGAAGCACAAGGTTGGGTTTTTTTTTATAAAGTGGCCAGTGAGTGGAAGCACATGGTTGGGGTTTCTAATAAACTGGCCAGTGAGTGGAAGAACAAATTGGTTGTTTCTAATAAAGTGGCCAGCATGTAGAAGCACAAGGTAGGGGCTTTACCTGTACATTTCCTCCCAGCTCAGCAGGTGAGTGCTCAGGTAGTCCTGCAGGTTCCCTTTGGTGTGGTAGGCCGTGATTAGCCAGTATTGATGATCCGCCCGGCGCTCCTCCGCGGTTAGGAAGTGCAGCACATTCTCGTGCCGCAGCTCGACATCCAAAAAGATCTGCCGCTCCATTTTCCATGAGATGTATTCCTCGCTTGGGAAGATCTTCACTGCCACCATCTGGAATGGCATGTTCGCGCCACCGGCATTGGCATTGGTGAGCCTGGCACGATGGACCTCGGCAAATCGCCCCTTGCCCACCATGCGTTCCAGCTGGATGGGCAGCAGCTCTGTATTGTGGTTCAAGCTGTTGGCGTCCACGTCACTTATGATGGCGCGAGTGTCGCTGAAATCGCGGCCAGGGCACTTAGGCTTTATCTGCCGCTGGCGGAGCAAGATCAGCCGGTGCAAGTAGAGGAACGATATGATCACCACGACCAGGACCAAGAGTACAGCCAGGCTGATCAGGACAGCATGGACGCTCAGGACTTCTGGAGTAACCGTGCCTGCAGATCAGACATATCCAAACAGGGCAAAATCTTAATTATATATATATATATATATATATATATATATATATATATATAATTATGTAAATAGTCGTGTAAAGAGCTCTGGTCTGATTGGCTGACCTGTATTGTGGCTCATTCAGAAGGCAGTCTTGCAGAAACCCTCCTTTAAAATTCAGCAGGGATGGTTTGGGCTAAACTGTGGTAGTATGAATGGGTGGAGCCATACTACTCAGGGATGATGGCCTATGAGCTTTAGGCTGAATAGGTGGGGGTTAACTGCTGGAAGCGGAATGGACAGAGCCATACTGCTCTAGACTAAATGGCTGGGGGGTTGACTAGGTGGAGCTAAACTGCTGTAGGCTGAATGGGTGGAGCTATACTGCTGTAGGCTAAACTTCTTTAGGCTGAATGGTGGAGTTTAACTGCTGGAAGCTGAATGGACTAAGCTACACTAAATGGCTGAGGATGACTGGGTGGGGCTTAACTGCTGTAGTATGAATTGGGGATGCTATACAGCTCTAGGCTAAATGGCTGTAGGCTGAATGGGTGGAGCTAAACTGCAGTAGGCTGAGTGGGTGGGGCTACAATGCTATACGCTGATTGGCTTTATGCTAAATGGGTGGGGTCAACTGCTGTAGGCTGATGGGCTTTAGGCTGAATAGGAGGGGCTCAACTGCTGGAGGCTGAATGGGTGGAGCGATAATGCTTTAGGCTGAATGGGTGGGGCCAAACCGATTTAGGGCGAATGGGTGGGCCTTAAGTGCTGTAGGTATTATTGAGCGGAGTGGGTGGAGCTCTACTGCACTAAACTGATTAGCTTTAGACTGAATGGATGGTGCTTAGTAACTGCTTTAGTATGAATGGGCGGAGCTATATAGCTGTAGCCTAAATGGGTGAGGCTAAACTCCTCTAAGCTGATTGGCTGTAGACCGAATGCGTGGGGCTGACCTGCTGTAGGCTAAACAGGAAATGTTAGGCCGCTGTAGGATGAATGGGTGGCGCCACACTTCTCTAAGCTGATTGGCTGTAGATTGGATGGGCGGGGCTATGCTAAAGTAGGGTGAGTGGATGGAGCTGAGTTTACTGTGTCTGTTTGTCCCACTCTGCACTCAGACAGGAAACCACATGTCTGAACTTTCTTTGCAGTTATGTGTGTGTGTGTGTGTGTGTGTGTGTGAGAGAGTGTGGCAAAACAAGCGTCTGAAATATGTCATTACAGGTTAAACCACGTCTGGCTGACTATACCCACAAGTCATTTGTGGCCTGTCAGAGCCAAAGCTTCAGCTGCTTCAACACACGTACACACACACACACCACACACACACACCGAGTATTACACACTCAGATCACCTGCTCTACACCATCACATTACAACACACACCACCAAAGCAGCATTGCATTCTCCTAGTACATACAACACTTCACTGTAAAGGAGAGCAGGACACAAACTTACACAGGGTGTAATGTGGCATGGAGCTACCAGGCAGATGTAGCTACCAACTAACTGCATGTCTAAACCATCACACACTCTCCTCAAACCGTGTGCAGGTGTTCAGTAATCTCTAACAGACCTAATTATGTGGTTTCTGATACTGTACGGCTCACTGTTCTCTATGAACATAGGCACACACACCTGGTGTAAAGATGAGCTTCTCGTTGCACTCTTCACTGTTGCAGGAACACATGTAGTAATCTGGCCCCAGCCCTTTATACTGCTTCATCACACACTGTGTGTTGTTGTAGTCGTCCAGCATCACACCATGAATGGACTGTAAGGGATCATGACAGAGCGTCTCTTCAGTCGTATTCTCTCCATCTGTGTGCCTAAAAACACAACATACCTCTTATTGGGTGATCATGCTAACTACACAATGGTAGTAGCAGTACTATTACTACTGGATGGCAGTTGTGCTAATTGTAATAGTAGTAGTAGTAGTACTAAGAGTAGCAGCAATAGTAAAACATATAACAATGGTAATAGTTGTTGTAGCTGTGGCAGTAGCAGTAGTAGTAGCAGTCGTAGTTGTAGTAAAAGCATTAGCAGTACTATTAGTAGAAGCAGTAGTTGTAGCAGCAGCAGTACATTTACAGAGCTGATGCTCTTATCCAGAGCGACTTACAAGGTTACTTGTATTACAGATGTGGGCCAATGCAGTGTTAGAAGTCTTGCCCAAGGACTCTTATTGGTGTAGCGCAGCACAGTCACCCAGCAGGTTGTGGTGTAGTAGTAGCAGTAGTAGAAGCAGTAGTAGTCACAGTAGTAGCAGCAGTAGCAGTAGTAGTAGTATTAGCAGTAGTAGTAGTAGTAGTAGCAGCAGCAGCAGTAGTAGTAGTAGCAGTAGTAGTAGCAGCAGCAGCAGTAGTAGTAGTATTAGCAGTAGTAGCAGTAGTAGTAGTAGCAGAAGTAGTAGTAGCAGTAGCAGTAGTAGTAGTAATAATAGTAGTAGCAGTAGTAGTAGCAGCAGCAGCAGTAGTAGTAGTATTAGCAGTAGTAGCAGTAGTAGTAGTAGCAGAAGTAGTAGTGGTAGTAGCAGTAGAAGAAACAGCAGCAGCAGCAGCAGTAGTAGTTGTTGTAGTAGTAGTAGTAGAAGCAGCTGCAGTAGTAGTAGTAGTAGTAGTAGAAGCAGCCGCAGTAGTAGTAGTAGTAGTAGAAGAAGCAGCAGCAGTAGTAGTAGTATTAGTAGTAGTAGTAGCAGTAGTAGCAGTAGCAGTAGCAGTAGTAGTAGTAATAATAGTAGTAGCAGAAGTATTAGTAGTAGCAGTAGAAGAAACAGCAGCAGCAGCAGCAGCAGTAGTAGTTGTTGTAGTAGTAGTAGTAGAAGCAGCAGCAGTAGTAGTAGTAGTAGTAGAAGAAGCAGCAGCAGTAGTAGTAGTAGTAGTAGTAGTAGTAGAAGCAGCAGCAGCAGCAGCAGTAGTAGTAGTAGTAGTAGAAGCAGCAGCAGTAGTAGTAGTAGCAGCAGTAGTAGTAGTAGTAGTAGTAGAAGAAGCAGCAGTAGCAGCAGTAGTAGTAGTAGCAGTAGTAGAAGCAGCAGCAGCAGTAGTAGTAGTAGTAGTAGATGTAATAGTAGTAGTAGTAGAAGCAGCAGCAGTAGTAGTAGTAATAATAGTAGTAGCAGTAGTAGAAGCAGCAGTAGCAGTAGTAGTAATAGTAGATGTAATGGTAGTAGTAGTAGAAGCAGCAGCAGTAGTAGTAGACATAATAGTAGTAGTAGAAGCAGTAGTAATAGTTGTCTCTGTGTGCCTAAAATCAGAAAAGAATTGTTACTTTATGCCTAATTTCAGGGTATTCGTACAGATACAGAGCATAAACCAGCTCATACGTACCACACACTAACACACACCTCCCCTGGATTCTCACAGATAGATGTGCGGTTGCAGACTGATGAACAGATGCCAGAGGAGTTACAAATGCTGGGCAAAACATCACAGAACTTACACAACTGTGGTAATTGGAACATGTCCATATTGTTCACTAGTGGAAAGAAAGAGAAAGAGAGAGAGAGAGAAAACACAGTTAATAACACACTCTAAATGTAGGTATTGTGATATACACTGAGGAGGTGGAGCTACAGTCTCTCATTAGGGTGAATATTAATAACACTCTAAATGTAGGTATTGTGATATACACTGAGGTGGAGCTACAGTCTCTCATTAGGGTGAGTATTAATAACACTTTAAATGTAGGTATTGTGATATACACAGAGGTGGAGCTACAGTCTCTCATTAGGGTGAATAATAATAATGAATTATAAATTCATTCTGAATTATACCAGCCAGTTCTAAAGAAAAATATCAGGACATCTGTGAGCTGAATCTTAAAAGAACATGGGTCATGCAGCAAGACAATGACCCTAATATTCTGATAACAAAGGTTAACATACTTTTACCACTCACAGATATACAATACATAAATAAAATAAATACATGACCAAGTCTAGCATTTTTGTCTCATTTCTTTGATTTGGTTCTCTTTAGGGATACACCAATACCACTTTTTCCTTTCTGGTACCGATACCAGATTTTTAGGTACCTGCTGATACAGAGTAACAATACCAACAATACCAAAAACTCACTAGATGGCTATAAATCCTGATGTTTACAGTGTTCCACTTTTTATAGTACTTTTTTTTATCCCAAATAAGATACAAAAAGTTTAAAAGAAAGGCATTTACTGGTTGAGGAACTGCACATTTGAAAATTTTGAAAAATGTAAATTGCCACAATACAGAAAAACATAATCTTGCTAAGCTTGACCAAACAGCTTTTTAATTAGTCTTTAAATTCATGCTTTTGCGGCAATTTTTACATTCAGGTAGACATACATTTAAGTGTGTGTTCGTCTACACCACATGGAAACAATAAGTGCTATCCCAGTTAGTTAATAATGGAAATGATGTGTATGAACTTAAGTGTGTACTGCGGTCAGTTTGTATAGAAAAATATATATATATATATATATATATATATATATATATATATATATAGTGGATATATATATATATATATATATATATATATATATATATATATATATATATATATATATATATATAACTTTTATATAATTTTTTTTTTTGTGGAGACAGTGAGGCAATGTGAAGGTCAGGCTACTGGAGTGAAAAGTCCTCTATCCTAGATGCCCTGGATGCTGCTGATCTGGTTGCCATGTGGATCCATAAGCTAGTCAGCTCTGCCAGCATATTACTAAGACCATGAATACACATTGGGGAAACTTCTGATGGTCTGATATTGTCTATGAACAATCGGCATATATACGGGGTAAGACTCTAGTCCAGTCATATCCCAAAAACACACTTTCAAAAATAGAAATACCATAACTGTTGTTATGGAGTAGACTAATGTATTGAACTCGAAAACTGCAAAAAGTCAAGAAGATCATGACAAGTATTTATTTCCTCTGCATGTTTTATTTATTAAAGCAATTAAGAAAAATGTGTAACTTAAAACACAAACTCCAAACTGTACTGCAGCACTACAGTACTACAAATACTTACAGTTAGGGCTGGACGATATCGTAAAAATACTATATCATAATATTTAAAGACTTTCGCAATCCAAGATATGTATCACGATACTTGTAATCACAGACTAAACACATCAGTAGTGACAGATTCTTAAAAACTGCTATTCAGATCCTCTCCCATACTGAGTACATCTGCTGCACTTTAGCGAATTAAACCAGTCTAATTTCACAGTTTGTAATGAAACCTGCAGCTGATCAGTGTTTATTAAGCACTAACAGTATCCTCCATATGCTTAGAAAAACATATTATTATCACAATAACAAAATCTATTACAATACAATATATCAATATCATCAAATTGCTCAGCTCTACTTATAGTTACGTTCTGAGGTACAAATACACATTCATCTCAGAGGATCAGTCAAATCATAAGAGACATGGTGCAAACCCATCTACTACTTTAGCTCAGATGATACTACTGAACATCCAGACACAGATAGAGGAAATCCTGACCATGCTGGAGAGCGAACCCCAGTCCCATACAAACTCTCCCACATCCAACAGTCATGACGGACTCAGTCACAGTTTTTATATCTTATATCATTACAGTCAGTATTACATAAAAAGCCTAAAAATAAGGTCACTCTAAAATATCATCACACACATATACACTCACTGAACACATACACACTCACTTAACACATATACACACTTAACACATATACACACTTAACACATACACACTCACTTAATACATACACACTCACTTAATACATACACACTCACTTAACACATATACACACTTAACACATATACACACTTAACACATACACACTCACTTAATACATACACACTCACTTAACACATATACACACTTAATACATATACACTCACTGAACACATACACACTCACTTAACACATACACACTCACTTAACACATATACACACTTAATACATATACACTCACTGAATACATATACACACTTAACACATATACACACTCACTGAACACATACATCACTTAACACATATACTCACTGAATACATACACACTCACTTAACACATACACACTCACTGAACACATACACACTCACTTAACACATACACACTCACTGAACACATACACACTCACTTAACACATACACACTCACTTAACACATACACACTCACTTAACACATATACACACTTAATACATATACACACTTAATACATATACACACTTAATACATACACACTCACTGAACACATACACACTCACTGAACACATATACACACTCACTGAACACATACACACACTTAATACATACACACACTTAATACATATACACTCACTGAACACATACACACTCACTGAACATTTATACACTCATTAAACACATACACACTCACTTAACACATATACACTCACTGAACACATATACACTCACTGAACACATATACACACTTAATACATACACACTCACTGAACACATACACACTCGCTGGAACCTTTGTACACCTTAAGGGGAAAATCTGTGCACCTTTTTTGTCAAGCAGTTCTCTAATAAGCTAATCGTGTGGCAGAAGTGCAATACATCAAATCATGTAGATATAGACCAGCAGCTTCAGGTGGTATTCACATAAATTATCAGAACTGGGAGGGAGGGGGGTGGGGGGTATGTGAGTATTATATACATTGCTCAAAATGCTCCTCACAGACACAGCTTCTCAACTAAAATGGGCACAAATCAGCAATACTTTAAAAAGCTATGAAATAAATAATACTTTAAAAGCCAATGAAAAGTAATCATCTGCTAAACAGAGCATTGTCTAACACAGAAGCTGGGGCTTGACTTTTAACCAACAAGTCATGGCTTTGAGCGAACTGGTCGTATATCACACTTCGCTTGTGCAATAACGGAAGAAGAGAGGCCAACATGCTGAAACAGACATGTCACTGTAGCCTAGAGCACAGGCAACCACTCAACTGCAAAACTACAGCATAGCACCCACTCTCTGGCCACTTTATTAGAAACACCTACCTTGTGCTTTCACTCACTGGTCACTTTATTAGAAACAACACCCATGTTTTTCCACTCACTGGCCACTTTATTAGAAACACCTACCTTGTGCTTCTACTCTCTGGCCACTTTAGAAGAAACACCTACCTTGTGCTTCCATTCACTGGTCATTTTATTAGAAACACCAACATTGTGCTTCTACTCTCTGGCCACTTTATTAGAAACCCCTACCTTGTGCTTTCACTGTCTGGCCACTTTATTAGAAATATAGCTCCACTATAGAAGGTAGCCCCCCCTGCACTCGCTGCCCCCCCCCCTCCTCCCGAAATGATTCATCTGTAGTCAGTTTTCAACCACAGGAGCACTGCTGTCCAAATATTATTTGAATAGTGGATCTTTGCATCATCAGGTGGACTACAATATGTAGTGGAGAGAAGGGGTTTCCAATAACGTGACCATGGAGGGTATACACTAATATATATGTCAAAAGCGGTTAAGCCTCAGAAATCCTCCACGCAAACGAATGTACTTCTGCACACACACAGCTGACCCCACACCCACGAACACAGCCGCAAATATGATGGCAAACACACTCAGACAGGTGTACACATCCCAGTGCTGCCCAGGCTGGAGGAACACTAGCTGCCTGTTGCACAGATCTGTACTGCAGGAGCATGTGTACACATCTGGCCCCAGCTTGTCGTGAGGCTTCATCACACACTGTGTGCTGCTGTGGTTGTTCAGCATCATGCCTAGAAGCGGCTTTGCAGGGTTGTGGCAGAAAGCCTCCACCAAAAAGAAGCCATCTTGGTTGGTCCTAGAGAGAAAGATGAAGTCTCGCTGATTTTCACAGATTTCCCAGTAATAATTCCACCACAACACCATTTCAACAGTCCAGGAAAGTCATACTCGCTCTGCAGCATGCTGGAATTTATAGGATTAAGCTGATTAAAATGAGATGAGACATTATTATTGACATATTTCTGAGAGATTTTACCTATATTCTTAACTAAATGTAGTAGTGTCCAATTACCTCCCACAAGCTAGGACTCACTATTACCCAATGCTACCACTGCTGGAACAGTGGAGGCTAGCTTGTGCTCCCACTGAATCACTTGAAGCTTCACCACAAAATGCTGCGAACACTAACCACTAATCCTGTCGACTAACAGACGTCAGCAAAAATTCAACTAACTGAATTAGATGAAAAGTTATTGTTGGGGCTTCTGAGTGGCACAACTGTCTAAGTCTTGGCTCTATCATCAGGAAGACATTGGTTTGATTCCCAGTGATGCCACAGCCATCCGTGTCTGAGAGTCCCAGAGAGCATAACTGTCCTTTCTGTCCTTTCTGAGTGGGTAGGACGGGCCTCCCTCTACCCCTCATCACGCACCCAGCCAGCATGGGTGTCTGTTATGTCCTCTAACTGGACCTGGATGGCTGTGTAATCACCTGGGATTGAACTGGCACCCTCCTTAAGATAAAGCAAATGCTTAGACAGTCATGCCACTTGGGAGCTCCAATGATAACTAGCCACCAAATTTCATAAATGTCTCCATAAAAACACTGCAGATTTCTAATGGATCAAATCCCTCCCTCCAAAACGTGGAGCGTGAACGTACCAGAGGCTGGCGCAAATCTCATCTGCAGAACACATCACTTCCCTACTGCAGGTCAACTCGCAGGTTCCCATATTGTTACAGGTGTTAGACAGAAAACTGCAGCTCCAACACTTCTTAAAGGGTGATAACGGTACAGCCATACCTGCAGGACAGGGACAGGGAGGCTGTGAAGGAAACATCTGGCTGCTGGGAATGGGAAGAGTGCCGGCCCTGAAAGCCAACTGTTAGAGCAGTATAACATGTAGAACTCTGTATTTGTGTGACCATCTCTCTCTCTCCACAGGTATACCTGCTCACCAGTCCTAATCAAGTGGGAATCCAGCTGACCACTAAGAGAGGCTTGAGTATTTGGGGAGGAGCCAACTCTTTAAAGGTAGAAGGGCTAAAGATGGCGGTTTAAAAGAGCATTGCTATGACACTCTGTATTACCTGAGCGTCCGCAAACTTTGTACGTTGTAGCAGCTGCTGTTGACTAACTAACTGAACTACTGACAAGTGTTGACGGTAAAAACTCGTATCTAAGAGAGTGAAGTCGAGCGACTGCTGTTGGTAGTGACAGTAAGGAGAAACAAGAGGCCGATTCTGCCGTGTTTGGACTCGGCTGTCGAAGCCGGCTATCTAGGCTTTAATAAGTGAGCTAGCAGTCTAAAAACACCATAGCACATGTCATGTTCCAGCTAGCTGATGCTTAAATGATACAGGTTTAGAGGATAAGGCCTCATATCTGAGAGCACAGAGCCAAGGGAATGGTCTTAGGAGTGTTTTCCACTGTTTTCAGGCTCATTTAGTGAACTGGCTCATCCAGGTTTGCTTTCTTTCCCTTTCAGTCAAACTGAGCTGCGCTTAACTTGCAACTATGGTTGGCACCGATGGCCTCCATCCATTTCGTGGAAGTCTGTTATAGGTTTACACAGTTTGAGGAGAGTGTGATGATTTTGCCATACAGTTAGCACCACACTAATTGCTGTAGACAGGTTTCTATTGCTTGTTAGCAACATTAGCCTCATATCTGAGGCGGGGAAGCAAACTTCAGACTTCAAACATGTCTTGACTGATTGACTAGATGCAGTAAATTGCCACTGATCCATCGCTTTAAAGCACATTGCCTCACTCTCCATGCGTGCAATCTTTCCCCTCTGGGCTGTTTGGTGTAGAGGCAGTTTTAAAGGTACGAGAAACAGAACTTTGCGTCTGAATTGCGACTCTGATCTACTGAAGAAAATATATGGCACCTTAAATTAGGCGATACGCCTTCTCCTTAACACACACTCTCTTTATCCTGCTCTTCATGTCCTGTCGTCTGCTTGCCCAGACACACTACATGGTGTGTGTGTGTGTGTGAGTCATGCAGAATGAAGCGATAGTGGAGATAAGTGACTGCAGAGTAAACGACTGTGGGGCAGTTTATGGTTGAACTGTGGGGACGTGCCTGAAAGCAGCGATTATACGTAATGAAAAGGAATGGTGAAAGCAGACAGTTAAGTGAGGAGAAGGGGAACTATTCTCCAAAAGGCACAAAGTTAAAGAAGACGCCTCTTTTCCAACCTTTTAAACAAGATTGAGGGGAAACATGAGCACCACAAAAACTTTACCGGACCCGTTTACACCTGCTCACCTTTATCTGACTAGTATCCGGATTGTATTCTGATAAGATTTTAGCTAGGGAAGCACCGATCCCATATCAACAAAATGAGCTGGATCGGGTATCGGATAATTAGGCCGATCCACAGGACTGATCCAGCCACTGAACCCAATTCCTGCAATTCCTGCATTCAGCTTTCTAGACTTGATGCAAATATTAGTTTCTCCATTCTGGCACTTACACACAGTATCGGTATCGGCAATAGAGAGCACAGATACCACAAAGCTTCCTGACACCCTACTTTATTTTTTTTATAAGTTATTATGAAAACAAACGTTTATACAACCAGTAAAAGCCAGACATAAAGAGTTATGACCTTTAATCAGACATTTAATGGAACTTTTTCAGCACTTTCTGTTTCCATGTGGTGTTTTATTGGTTCTGAAACCAAAAGCTGAGTTTTAGCAGCTTGTTTAAAGACTATATGACTATACACATTTACTGAGGTTTTGTAGTGTACCAGGATGTGAAATTGCTGCAGAAGCACTTTTTTATTTCTGAAATGTGAATTTAAACACAGTCTAAAAGCTGTTTGGTGAAGTTTAGCAAGATTATGCTTCCCTACCTGCACGTGTTTCTGCTTTGTGGCAATTTATTATTTTATCATAGCTCTGAAACTTTTTTAAATGTGCAGTTCCTCAACCAGTAAACACTGTTATTTCAAGCTTATTAGGGATAAATATAAAAAGTACAACCTATAAAAAAATTGAACACCATAAATATCAGGATTTATACCCGTCTATGGAGAATTTAAGTCAGAGTTGGAATCTGTATCGTTACTCGGTTTTGACAGATACTTGCAAATCTGGTATCGGTATCAGAAAGGAAAAAGTGGTATCAATGCATCCCTAACAAATATCATAGCAAACAGCAAGACTTAGACCCTATCTAACCAGGGCACCCTGCCAGTGACTCTCAGCGAGTAATCCAGCTCGAAAAAACAGCCAGTCTAATGTGCCTCCAAACATGGTGAAGGTAGTTTCGTCAATGAAACTACCTCCACCATGTTTGGAGGCACATTTGCCTGCTTTACATAGTACAGTACTGTACTGAAGTTATAGAACATTTAAACAAATACACTATTTACAACACACACACACACACACACACACACACACACACACACATAGTGAGAGACGTGAATTCCCTGTGCAGGCATGTTAAGGCTGGCCTTTACAGGCACATACACAGTGTGCGTGGGTGAACACATCCCTAATTAGAAAAACATCGACCCACACCCCCACCTTCCTGACTTGGTAACACACACACACACACATACGGCACAAATGTGAAAGGTCATTAATTAGCACTGAGACCTTTTCATGGGGCAGCATTTTCACATACACTACCCACATTTGGTACTCTTTATACTGTAAAGACGACAAATTAGTCACATGCGTCCTCTCTCTTCCTGACGTCAGGCTTCACCACTTGTGATGGTCCAATTGACGGAGGGAGACAAAATACCCTCCATGACAGGGTTAAAAATTTACTTACTAATAGGACTTTACCCAATTTTCTCTCCAATGTAGTCATTTCCAGTCCTCCCCACTAGCTTGGACCCCTAACCACACGACACTACCAGTGCTGGGAGGGTGGAGGCCAGCTTGTACTTCCCCTGAGACACCTAAAGCTCCTCCACATCCTCTTAAACTGCCACTAACACAACTCCACGGGAGCTCAACATGACTGGAGGAGAGCACTAACACACCAAAAGAGGCCTTTTATCAGATCCACCTCTGCAACACACACATACACATTCACACACAGCGTGTCAGCAGCAGCAGCCTGGGAGTTACAGTGTGTTGGTAGACGTGTGAAGTTTCATATGATTTTCTGATGTTTACAGTTATACAATGATTCGCTGAACTGAGCTGAACTGAAGAGCTCTGTAGCACCACCCCCTTCATCACTGCACTGTAAAGCACCTTCGCCCCAAACACCAGCAACCAGGTCACATTCAACCTTACCTTCCCATTGGCCACTGAACACTCTGCATATGCAAATGCTAAAACAGGTACAGGTATTAGTATAGAACTTGACTAATTGGGTCATATTTTAAGGGTATTGACAGTATTTCTGTACAAGGACTAGACCAGCTGTGTGTGTTTGCCTTTGCACATCTGTGTTAGCAATAGGATGCAACGTATAGTAGCTGAATATAGTTATTAGAAGGGGTGTCTACAAACATTTGGACATATGGTGTACATTAATACACACACATTTACTTATTTAGAAAAATACCAATAAATGGCCTTAATAGCCTATATGACCCAATCATCTCCTTTCAGCTCAACCTACAGCTTAGGCCTACTCAAACCCCGCCCAGCCATGACATCCGCACACCGGCAGAGTCTCTAAATGCAGAGTATGTGAAATACTCTGTGAAAGTATCTCTAAATCACTGTGAATGTGCTGTGATTGGGGTTTCTATAGTGTGTGTGTGTGTGTGTGTGTGTGTGTGTATTAGCATTAGTGTTAGCCTCCACTCGGTTCTGAATGGGTTCTTCAGTGCCGGTCTAAAAAGGCGAGCGGTTCTCCCAACAGTAAAACAGAGCCTTTCAGTGAAGGTTCAGATATTATGGTCTGTTTTCATGTCCCACTGTAAAATAGCTCCACACTGCGGACTCTCAACTCTTTATTTACCGTCTAAGAACGTCCGCACTGCTGCTGTCGGCTGGGCCGTAATGTCCGTTAATAGAGCCTTGAGGACACCAGATGTGAATTGGCACCTGCTGAAGAGTGAGCGTGAACCGCAGCAGCTGCAGTGTTTTTAAACTTCCTCCAGTCATTCTTATTAAAACACAGGCCTACACAGTTCTTCCTTCCAACATACAACCCCTCTTCACAGAAACACTGTAACAGGCTGAGCAGCATCTGGCCACTGTACTGAGCACAGCCTTGGCCAGTCCAGTGTTTACCCTCTAAATTCAACAACCCAACACTGACACTGAACACTGCGGGCCACATTCCAGCAATGCAACACCTATACCATGAAGTCCATGGAGCATCCTTAAACTGAAAAGCCAGAAAACAGATCACATATAACTGATTATTATTCATTATTAATATATGAATCCTGAATCCACTTCACGATTCTTATCAAGTGTAAGACATTAGCAACACTACTGAATAATTCATAGTGGATCCTGAACAATTCATAGTAGATCCTGAATAATAAATTGTAGATACTGAATAATTTATAGTGGATCCGGAATAATTCATAGTGGATCCGGAATAATTCATAGAAGATCCTGAATAATTCATAATGGATCCTGAATAATTAATAGTAGGTCCTGAACAATTCATAGAAGATCCCGGATAATTCATAGTGGATCCTGAATAATTCATAGTAGACCATGAATCATAAATTGTAGATACTGAATTATTAATATGGGAAACTGAATAATTCATAGTGGATCCTGAATATTTAATAGTGGGTCTGGAATAATTAATAGTGGGTCCTGAATAATTCATATTGGATCCTGAATAATTCATAGTAGATCCTGAATAATTAATAGTGGGTCCTGAATAATTCATAGTGGGTCCTGAATAATTCATAGTGGATCCTAAATAATCCATAGAATACTTCATAGTTGATACTGAATAATCCATAGTGGGTACTTAATAATTCACAGTTGGATACTTATTATACAGGAATTACTGAATAATTCATAGTGGATCAATTTAAATGATTAAATGATGAATAATTTATGGTAAAAACTAAATCATTCTTACTGGATCCTGAACAATATATAATATTTACTGAATAATTCCTAGTGGATACTTAATAACTCACACCAGATGTGTAATGATTCACAGTAAATACTGAATAATTCACAGTGTAACACAAAGATACACCTAAAGCCTGAACACTGTAGACAGCTCAGCGCTCAACACTCTGATCACCGCAGCACCTGAACACTGGAGGCAGCGTTTCCTCTCCAGCTAAGCCTGCTTACAGCGTTCCTCTCAGCGGAGAAGCGAACAAGCAGAACTCAGAGAACCCCACCGGCTCTAAACAGCAGACCTGGAGGCCCACCAGCTGGGGCTGACCTCTGACCTTTCCGCTGTGCCTCTAGAAGTGAAGTATCAGCACTCACCCCTCTGCTCAGTCAGGACCGACCCGCCGAGGAGGACGACCGTCGTCACACACCAGAAGACGGAGAGCCGGAGCCGCTCCATGAGTGAACACACGGACACACACTGCTCCTCTGAGGGGTCATTCAGAGCTCAGACGGGGGTCTAAGATCCGACACGTGTAGAGAAACACACTTAAATGAGAACGCTGCCTAGCACGAGCTCTCTCTCTCTAGTTTTACAAAACCATTACCCCTCCTCCACGAGTGTAGAGGGAACAGGAACACACACACACACACACACACACACACACACAGCAGAAGTTTAAAGTTATGAGTCAGAGCCTGAGAGCAGGAAATCTGAAAAAAACTGTCTCTCTCTCTCTCTCTCTCTCTCTCTCTCTCTCTTAGCCGCTGGCTGCAAAAAGCTGGCATTTTCAGCTTATCTTTAACCACGTGTCTGAACAGATGCTGTCAACACACACTCTTTCCAGCCCACAGTATCACACACATAAACAAATGCGTACACACACACACGCACACACACAAGTCACAAGTACCTAACCCACAGGTGCAGACATGCCCCCACAGGCTGATCTGTGATGAAGGTGGTCTAAGTCAGCCGGCAGTTTTAAGTGCTGTGGAGCATGACATACATCATCAACACTAGTACACTACTATATGTCCAAATATTTGTGGACACCCTTTCTAATGAAGACATTCGGCTACTTTAAGTCGCTCTCATTGCTGACACAGATGTATACACAGACACACACACACACACACACACACACACACACACACACAAACAGCTTGTCTTGTCTAGTTCCTGTACACATAGAATGTGCCATCTTCTGGCAGAGTTAAGCAAGTGCTCCTTATTTGGGCCAGTTGCCATGTGTACACAGATACACACATACACACAGAAATAACTTGAATCTGACAAAAGTAATAATAAATATTCTATGAAAATCTGACATTAATTTTGGATCCATGCTTCAACAGAATTATTTAAAAAATAAACTCATGAAACAGGCCTGGACAAAAATGATGGTACCCTTAACTTAATATTTTGTCGCACAGCCTTTTGAGGCAATCACTGCAATCAAATGATTCCTATAACTGTCAGTGAGACTTCTGCACCTCTTAGCGGGTATTTTGGCCCACTCCTCATGATGATGCTCCAGTTGACTCAGGTTTGAAGGATCTTTTCCAGACGGCATGTTTCAGCTCCTTCCAAAGATGCTCAATAGGATTTAGGTCAGGGCTCATAGAAGGCCACTTCAGAATAGTCCAATGTTTTCCTCTTAGCCATTATTGGGTGTTTTTTAGCTGTGTTTTGGGTCATTATCCTGTTGCAAGACCTTGCAACTGTAGTCACAGGAACATCAAGCTGCTTGGAGATGGTAGGGTTACCATAATTTCTGTCCAGGCCTGTTTAACGAGTTTACTTTTTAAAATAATTCTCTTAAAGCATTGGTAGAAAATCAATGTTGGATTTTCATTTGATCATTTTCATAGAATATTTATTATTACTTTTGTCAGATTCAAGTTATTTCTGTGACCATTGTCACAGCCGACAGCCCTATTGGACAACTGTTAAAATCCATATTATGGCAAGAACCAATCAGCTAACTAAAGAAAAACGAGTGGCCATCATTACTTTAAGAAATGAAGGTCAGTCAGTCCGGAAAGTTGCAAAAACTTTAAATGTGTCCCCAAGTGGAGTCACAAAAACCATCAAGCGCTACAGCAAAACCGGCACACACGAGGACCGACCCAGGACCAAGAGTCACCTCTGCTTCTCAGGGCAAGTTCATCCGAGTCACCAGCCTCAGAAATCGCAAGTTAACAGCAGCTCAGATCACAGACCAGTTGAATGCCACACAGAGTTCTAGCAGCAGACCCATCTCTAGAACAACTGTTAAGAGGAGACTGCGCAAATCAGGCCTTAATGGTCAAACAGCTGCTAGGAAACCACTGCTAAGGAGAGGCAACAAGCAGAAGAGATTTGTTTGGGCCAAAAAACACAAGGAATGGACATTAGACCAGTGGAAATCTGTGCTTTGGTCTGATGAGTCCAAATTTGAGATCTTTGTTTCCAACCGCCGTGTCTTTGTGAGACGCAGAAAAGGTGAACGGATGGATTCCACATGCCTGGTTCACACTGTGACGCATGGGGGAGGAGCTGTGATGGTGTGGGGGTGTTTTGCTGGTGACACTGTTGGGGATTTATTCAAAACTGAAGGCACACTGAACCAGCATGGCTACCACAGCATCCTGCAGCGACATGCCATCCCATCTGGTTTGCGTTTAGTTGGACCATCATTTATTTTTCAACAGGACAATGACCCCAAACACACTGTGTAAGGGCTATTTGACCAAGAAGGAGCGTGATGGAGTGCTGCGGCAGATGACTTGGCCTCCACAATCACCAGACCTGAACCCAATCAAGATGGTTTGGGGTGAGCTGGACCGCAGAGTGAAGGCAAAGGGGCCAACAAGTGCTAAACACCTCTGGGAACTCCTTCAAGACTGTTGGAAAACCATTTCACGTGACTACCTCTTGAAGCTCATTGAGAGAATGCCAAGAGTGTGCAAAGCAGTGATCAGAGCAAAGGGTGGCTATTTTGAAGAAACTAGAATATAAAACATGTTTTCAGTTATTTCATCTTTTTTTGTTAAGTACATAACTCCACATGTGTTCATTCATAGTTTTGATGCCTTCAGTGAGAATCTACAATGTAAATAGTCATGAAAATACAAAAAACGTTTTAAAAGAGAAGGTGTGTCCAAACTTTTGGCCTGTACTGTATATATGGAACATTTAGGTCCACAAAGTAAAAACTGCCCCAGTTTTAAAAATTTCTCTTGATACATAACTACATAAGTTCTATATAAAGCCTGCACTGCTTGTCAGGAGTACCGTGAGCAGCCTGAACGGACGCATATCGATAGCACTTCCTCAACGCCTGCAAATTATATTCAAGATCCGAGCAGCTCTATGCTGCAGCAGAGCAGCCTGGGCAGTGGGAGCAAAATCCTGGGGTGTATCTATAACCAGGACCGGACTGCCTGTCAGGAGTACAGTGAGATTTCCTAGTGGCCTGGCCTGACCTGGATGGACAAATGCTAATAGCACCTCCTTAACACTCGTCTAATATGCATCAATACATGTCTTTCCAGGCCAGATGATAGGCCAGGCTACCAGGAATCTTCCCAATAATCCCAACGGGCAGTCCGGGCCTAGTTAAAGATCTCACTAGCCGCATTTACATGCAGCCTGGTATTCC